>NW_021621003.1:4751112-4810447 GCF_004785775.1 Grammomys surdaster | reverse complement strand
CAGTGGAGACTCGCATATATATACCACAGTACATAGTGCCAGTGGAGTCCTGATTCCTAGTTCTTTTGGGTTTTTAAATACATCTTAATTCCTCCGTCCCCTATTCTTAGAAGTTAGAGCTTAATTTTTCTACCCCTTTTATTATATTTATACCCTGCAAAAACTGTTAACTTCTTATAATAGCTTTTATCAAATCAACAACATTGGCTTATTATTTCCCAGTGATATATGTAAGGCATCAGTTTCTTCCGCATAGAAAATCAAATCACTGCCAGGCGAGTAATGGCCTTCTTGTAGGTTGTGGAGTGTGTGTGTGTGTGTGTGTGTGCGCGCACGTGTCCATGTATGTCTCCCAGTGTCAGTCATATATCCATTAGTCTGTCTTGTCTGTCAGCCATTTAGTCTTCCTCTTACTCAGGATATAGTCATGAGGTTTATGCTAACTACATTATCTAAACCTAATCACTTTCAGAAGCCCCCTCAGCACACTGTGATTGAGTTTCCACCTTTTAATTCCTTGTTTAGACATTTCAAAACTTGTTCCTTGGGAGATACACTCAAACCATATCCGCACCATAGCTGTAGGGTTAAGATGAGAAAGCTCTCAAAGATCAGCATCTGATGATGACAACGGGAATAATTTCAGATGAAATTTTCTCTGATCCATACTTACTCCAGTGAGACTTGTTGATCTCCAAATAAGGTTATGTGCGTATGTGACCTGTGAATGGAAATAACTTTCCATTCTCTTGCTGCTATGCAACTTGCTTTAATTCTTATAATAATAATAATATTATTATTATTATTATTATTAGCAACAGGGTTTCTCTGTATAGCTCTGGCTGTCCTGGAACTTGGTATATAGACCAGGCTGGACTCAAACTCATAGAGATCTGCCTGCCTCTGCCTCCTGGATTCTAGGATTTAAAGATGTGTACTACCACATCCTTTTGAAATAACTTTTTTTGGTATAAATATGGAGAACAGTTTCATGGTCTATTATCTACAAACTTATACGGAGTGTTAAACAACTTTGGAATCTTGTTTTTGTTAAAAATTGAGATTAAAATTTCATTTTCTCTTTTATGATGTTCTTTTTTAAAAAAAAAAACTTAAAGTAATTTAATAGCATTGAATGCCTACACGTGATTTAAATCTTTTGGGGGATAAAGTACTTTAATGAAAAAGCACATTTATCCTGTTGCTTTGAGTTTTTCCTAGCTTCTTGCTAAATTGAAAGGATTTAGGAATGTCTACCCCAAAATAATGCTGTTTGACATGCTGGTTACTTGGATATATAAAATCGCAGATGCAGAAGAGGGTTTCTGAATGCCACCCAGTTGCCTAGAAATTGATCCTAAAAAAGGGTTCAGTAAACGGTAAACAACAGAAGATAAACTTACAGAAGAGAAGTAAATACACACACACACTCAGGTTTATCACACACCATCCGTTCTAAGAGTCCTTGGATTACTGGTTTGTGTAGCTTTCTTAGACACGAGCACATACATAGTCTCAAAACTCTTACTATCCTACCTTAGACTCCTAAGTGCTGTGATTGCAGGCAGGTGCCAACCATGCTCAGCTTTAAGCTTCTATATATCACTGGGATTGGATGTTTACCCTGTGCACATAATAAAGGTGTGTGCCTTTTCTCCTATTCTGTCTATTGTCAGATTTCATAGACTCAATATTTTGTTTTCCCTCAACATAGAGTTTCTCTTTGTATCCATGGCTGTCCTCAAACTCACTCTGTAGACCTGGCTGGCCTTGAACTCAGAGATCCATCAGTGCTGCAATGTCTACAGCCAAATGGCAGCTATCTTCAGAATACACACTCATTGTGTGGTTATTCCTTGTAACGCACCATGCTTAATATTAGGGGCACCATCGCTAAAAATGACAGTGTCTTTGGCCTAAATCATTGAAACTTTTCTATGGAAAAGATAATCATTTCTCTGTGAATGTGCTAGCCTACTCTACAGAATGAGTTCCAGGACAGCCAGGGCTACACAGAGAAACCCTGTTTGGAAAACCAAAAAAAGAAAAAGATAATCATTATCTACTGGTAGGTTGAAGAAACACACAGATACCAAGTTTGGCTAATTTTTTTTGGTTGGTTTTTTGTTTTGTTTTGGTTTTTGGGTTTTGTTTTGTTTTGGTTTTTACTGACTTGAAAATAAGATTCTCTTCTATTCTGTTAATCTCAGGAATTACAATTGCCACTTCGTATAATCAGTCTTTGTTTAAAGATATGTTTCCCATAAGGTTTTTTGCTCACGTTGAAAGGCTGAGTAGAGATGTACTAATGATGAAAGTAAGCTCTGCATCTAGAGCGTCTAGACTCGAGGTGAGCCTGGAGAGAAGGCTCAGCAGGTGAGAGCACTTGCAGAGGAGCAGTCATAGAGCAGATTACAACTTCAGCACCACTACTAAGACATAGATGGTCTCTTCTGGCCTCTGAGGGAGCCAGGCACATACATGGCACACATACATACACAAAAGTAAAACACTAATACATGTAAAGTAATAAAAATAAATCTCTAAAAACTAAAATTCTGGGGGACACATAAAATTCTTTAAGTAGAATTTAAAATAAAGTATAAATATACACAATGTTAATACTTTTTTTAACATAACATTTTAAAAAGTTTCTTTAATAAGAATCTGCTTATAAATTATAGCCAGGCATGATGGTACATGCTTTTAATTCCAGCACTTGAGAGGCAGGGGCAGATGTATCTCAGAGTTGCAGGCATGCTGGGTCTACAGAGCAAGTTCCAGGACAGCCAAGACTACACAGGGAAATCTTTTCTCAAAAATTTATTTATTTATTTATTTATTTATTTATTTATTTTTATTTATTAAAAAATAAAATTGGTTTTTATAAGAAGTTATTGGGGGGATGGATGGAGGTAGGGTCTGTCCTGGCTGGCTTCGAACACACAGGGATCCACCTGCCTCAGTCGCTTCAATGCTGAGATTAAAGGTGTTTACTATGCCCAGCTTGGAGGAAGTTTTTAAGGATTATAAAGTCTTACTTGTGTACATAAATGGATGTTGTGTATATGCACACAGTCATTTATCACTATGGCTGTTCTGAGCCAGGGTCTCTGCCTGAACCTGGGGCTCATGTTTTCTTGGCAAAGCTGGAAGCCAGAAGTCCCAAGCCATCCTCCTGGCTCTGCCTACCTCAGAGCTGGTGTTATACACATTTTAGGTTTCCTAGCCCATAACATGAGCACTGGAATCAAAGCTCTGGTCTTGATGCCTGAGCTACCTTTCCAGAGATGCTTTCATATAGGATTGCCTTTTATTCTTTGTACTTGAAAAGTGTTTTTTTTTTTTTTTCTGAGCTTGTAACACTGAGCTTTTAGAACAGGTATTATGCTGCCAATTTTTTGTCAGCCTGACACAAGCTATAGTCATAGCTTGTTTGTTTTCTGAGAAAACAAACTGAGAAAACTATGAGGAGGAAGCCAGTAAGAAGCACTCCTCTATTGCCTCTGTGTCAGCTCTTCCTTCCAGGTTCCCATCTGGTTTGAATTCCTGGTGTGGCTTCCCTCAGTAGACAGTGACTAGGGATTTGTAAACCAGATTAAACTGTTTCCTGCTCCCAAGTTGCTTCTACTCTGGTGTTTCCTTATAGCAATAAAAACTCTTAAGACAGTTCTCCTTTTGAATTTTTCCTATCATGGATTAGTCTTTATTTTTGTTATATGGTCTGTCATTTTGGATAAGTGATCTTTGTTTTCATTTGTTTGTTTGGGACAGGGTCTCTCTGTGTAGCCCTGGCTATCCTAGAACTCACATTTTGACTAGGGCAGTCTTGAACTCAGAGATCTGTTTGCCTCTGCTTCCGAATGCTGAAATTAAAGTCATGTGCCATCATGCCAGGCTAAGATTGAAGAATATCTATATCAGTTTAAAAAGGTATCCCATTGAGCCTGGAGAGATGTTTCAGTGGCGGCTGGTCTTCTAGTGTACCTGGTTGACTTCAGGCACCAACATGGCAGCCCACAAGCATCTATAACCCCAATTCCAGAGGATCTAACACTCTCTTTTGCCTCTGAAGAAACCAGGAACACAAGTGGTACATAGGCATAATGCAGACAGACGAACACCCAGACACATAAAGCAAAAGAAAATTAAATTTAATAAAAGAAACTAAAAGAAGAAAGGTATCCAATGTCTATAGGCATTCCACCTGATATAACACCAGGCAAATTGTAATCTGATTTCTGTCACCAGGGGTGTTTGCTATAGGAGAGAGTGTGTGTGTGTGTGTGTGTGTGTGTGTGTGTGAGAGAGAGAGAGAGAGAGAGAGAGAGAGAGAGAGAGAGAGAGAGAGACAGAAGCCCTGGTTGGCCTGGCATTCACTGTGTAGACCAGGCCGCCAAAGAACTTGGCAATCCTCTGGATTTTATCATCTAAATTCTGGTATTATAAACATGCCACCATACCTGGTTATTTTTATTTATTTGCAGCCCTGGGCTCAAAGGGTAGCTAGCATTCAGGATTCTGGTTTCTGTCTCTTGGATTTCAAGGATCAATCTGAAATTGTGAGACTTGAGCCAACGTGATATTTTTCATGCTATTTATTTTTATTTGTTTGTTTATTTCTGTTTTTCTTTCCAAGGAGTGGACTTACCCTATGAGACGGGAGATGCAGGTATGGCAACTTTTAATTTATTCAAACAACCCCTATTATTTAATAACTTATGCTTGACAAAGGAGACCTGCTGGTTCGTAATCTGTAGATTTGTCGTATTTACCAAGTTATGAGTATTGTACAGTGTATATATACATTAAAATATCATGTGATAAATATGTACCATTTGTGTCAAAAATTTTAATATATAAAATGAATTTTTTATATTACTTGGATTATATTTAAGATCATAGCAATATGTGGATGTGTTTAATGAATCACTGCTTTTCCTCATTTAAAAAATGAAATGCTTGCCAGGCGATGGTGGCGCACACCTTTAATCCCAGCACTTGGGAGGCAGAGGCAGGCAGATTTCTGAGTTCGAGGCCAGCCTGGTCTACAGAGTGCGCTCCAGGACAGCCAGGGCTACACAGAGAAACCCTGTCTCGAAAAACAAAAACAAAAAAACAAAAAAAGCAAACAAAAAAAAATGGAATGCTTGTTTTCCTTTTAAAGCAGTTTTCTTTGCTGTCTAATTTGGATAAATTCAAGAGACTTGACCATAAAATAATTGAAGCTTTTAGATAGTTTTTCATTCTTTAATGTCTCCATTCCAGTTGACCTCCATAACTCATTTATCTAGTATTCAGTGAGTTGACTATTCATCCTTTGGAGTGAGTTCTCTTTGGTGTTTCTTATTCTTTGTAGTCAACTTTGTGAGTCCTCAAGATAAGCAGTGCCCCTCACTCTTAATCCCATATCTTGCAAAGATCTGCTCCCTTTCTTAATGAAAACTCACTTTTTAAGTGACACTTCTTTGGGAAGCCAACATCAGTGCTCTCAGGTAGGTGTCTTGCTTTCCTTCTAAGTGTTTTTCTTTTAAGCCTCATGTTTTATTAAACCCCAACTCTGCTCCATTAAAACGGAGAGAGAAAAGAAGAAAGCTCCCTTTTAGACCTTTAACTGTATGTGAGTCCATATGAGAACTAACTTGACGCTATAGGGAATATAAACATAAGTAAAATTTAATTCATACTTGTAAGATGCTGTCGGGACCATTCCTATAATCTCTACACTCAAGAGGCTGAGGCAGGAGAACTGCCTGGAGTGTAGGGCCAGCCTTAGCTATGTTAGGAGAATGCTATTTTAAAATGAAAAAGCCAGTGAACACAGTGCTATCTACAGGGATTGATTACAGTTAGCTGAGCATTTACTTACTGTGATGACAGTTGTATCCTGTTTCATCTAGTGCTGCTTTGTTTCTGAAGAAAGAACAGGGTCTGATGTGAGTTCCTCCTACTGGCCTGGAACTTACTATGTAACCCAGACTGGCTCAAACTCAGGATCCTCCTCCTCAACCTCCTGGGTGCTGGGATTATAGCTAAGTTCCACTACACCTGGCTATTGCACTGTTTTTTGTTTTGACCAAATAAAAGTTAGTGTAAATGTAATTCTAATGGGATGATTTTCTTTATGCTTGTTTTATTTTTAGGCTATAGCTGATAATAGACGTTAAAAAAGATTTGTTAATGTGGGCATCAATAATATAATTTGCTGATTATATCCAGTCCTACTTATAGAAAAGCATTATAGGATCTCAAATATCTGGCTTTTTAGAGTAAAACATAATTGGGAACATCTCGCTTCAATTTATAAAGGCACACCTGTGTTTCTCGTCTCAGTTTGCTAAATGTGCCTGGGAAATGCTCCCTGATCAAAGTCTTAACCAGAATATTGCAAAAGCTATTAGCCCCTGGACACAGAAACAAATTGAGCTATATGATACATATTTGCTATAGGTTTAAAATTTACGTATGTATTTTTCCCCCTAGGAAGTTTTGCCTGGATTGTTCTTAGGCCCATACTCTTCTGCTATGAAAAGCAAGGTATGAACTTTAGGTTAGGTTCTCCAAGAGACTTTAGTAAACCAACTTTTTATCGGGTAAGTTTTTAATAGTAAGAGTTTTATACTAGGAAACATTTATATACAACTGTGTTCATAATACTTGAACCTACTTTTAAATTTACTGGACCATTAATAGTTTTGAAGTGATTCACCACAAATTACAAGTGAGTTTTTATAATTTATTTTTCTCATGAAATCTTATGTTTGATAGATTTACCAATCCTGTAAATTTTATTAATCTATTTACTATCTTAAAATGTTATATCTGTACCTGCCAGGCATCTTCTGACCAGTATACATGCAAAGTATCAGAGAAGGAAATAGAACGGGGTGTTAACTTTTATCAAAGTAAGAGTACATGTTTTATAATGGTTCTTCCTTTACATTGGAAATAGGCTTCTTCAGTTGCTCAGTTAGGATGGGGGTGTTTATTTTAGTTTTTAGTGGTGATCTTGCCACTTTCTAAGGAATTCTCAGCTTTATGAATTATGGAGATGGTACTAATTCTTTTTGAGTGATATATAGTGTGAAACATTGTATATAGCATATTTTCCTCAAGGGCTTGCTGATTCAGAATTCAGTATACTTTTGTATGATAGTTTCATGTCAATAATTTTCAGAGTCATCCTGAAGTTTGAAGGTTCTTGTTAGTGAGATGACCAACAAGGAAGCTGGAAAGGGTAGATGATACAACAGTGAATAAACAAATAGAGCTTTGACTTCCTGGAAGATGGTGTCGGCAAAGCTGTTGCCCTAGAATGTAATGACCAGATGCAAGTCCTCACAATCATTTGTACCCATATTAGCATTTATAATTATGCCTAGTAATTGGTTTTACTATGACATTTTTATTTCATGTATATAAACCATTTTGATATTTAAACACATACCTGTTCCCTCTCTTGTCCTCCACCAACTCCTGTTAATCCTTTGTTGTCTTTGTGCATATTTCTCAATCTGAGTTACCATAATATATCCCAAATTTCTACTCATACCACCCCCACAAAAGTACCTTTTGACCATAAAAATTAGTACTGGGGATAAAGAAACCTAGAGAGATGAACACCTTTTAAAAGATTGATTTACTAAAGGCATATCTTACTGTGTCCAAATACCATTTAAATAAAAGAGATTAATTCAGGTTGCTTGTTAGCCAGTGATCTATCTTTTTATAACTTTTGTCTATTTGTATTTAGAAGGTAAGGTCATAGTTTACTTTTTATAAATGCTTCTATTGAAAGGTACAAATACATTCTGCTATTGCATTAGAATTTCATTCTGATAAGCTTTGCTTTAAAATGTGCCTTGAAAGCTTTTAAAGGAGTTTTTGGGTTGGTTTGGTTTGCTTTCTTTGTTGTTACTATTTGAGACAAGGTTTCACTATGTAACTCAAGCTGACTTGGAACTTGCTATGTAGACCAAGATAACCTCAAACTCAGATCCACCACCACTTCTGCCTCCCAGGTACTAATATTAAAGGCTTGTGCCACCATGCCCACTTACAGCAGATTTCTTCATGCCCTCTTGTGGTTTTTCATATTAGTAAAAAAAGTAGATGCAGAAACTTTATCTTAATTATTAAGTGTAAATTAAAGAATAAATGCTGTTAATTTTGGAGTTTGCATACATGTAAACATAGAACATTGGCTCTATTAATCCCATCAAACACTTCTAAGTAATTCAACAAACACTCCTGCTTATATACCAGGATATACTCAGAAAATACAGTTAACAACTCCAATTAACTTAAGAAAACCATATTGTTTAGTTAATTTGGACACTGCTGAGAAAATCACTTGCCTCACACAGTGAGTTCTTGAGAGCCTGACTTTGTCTCTCAGATGGTGTATCTCTGCTTTATGGGGGATAGAGTGAGCAGGCTCTTTTCTTTGTCCTGTAAAGGTCATGCTCACGCATGGGCTTTCCATCTCATGACTTTGTTTAGACTGTCTTTATAGTACACATTTTTTTCTTTCCTTACAATTATCGTAACTGCTCAGGTAAGGGTAATGTTTCCCATTCTCACAGAACAAAACTGAGCCACAGAGCTCAGGTCATTGGCAGACCTAGGATTTCTAGCTTAGGAACTCATGATTCTAAACTCTCTGGTTTTAGCCACAATTGTTAGTAGTACTGGTTTCTTGAAAAATCATCTTTTAAGTTCTCGTCAAGCTCAAGAAATAAACATAAATGATGTCCATGTTAAAGTTCAGAGAACATTTTGTGTGTTAAGCTTGAATCATTGAATTGTCTTGTGGATCATGTCAGGTCACTTACCAATAATTAGCTTTAATCTTCTGTACTTAATAATTAGATATGAGTCTTGTCTATTTTGAGACATATTATTGTAATGTGATGTTCTGTATTTTAAACTATTATCTCTCCCCACTTTTTTTTATAGCTACCTATATTGCAGAAACATGGCATAACTCATATAATTTGCATACGGCAAAATATTGAAGCAAACTTTATTAAACCAAACTTTCAACAATTATTTAGGTAAGAATTATTGCTGTGCTTTATAGAAAAAATGTTAAGGACAAAACATGTATTGTTGTTTTATTATTATTATTATTATTATTATTGATCTTCAAAGTATTTTAAGATTAAACACAGAGCCCCAAGCATGATAGGTAAGCATTTTCTCTGTCCTGTAATGACTTGGTTTTAAGTTTGTTACATAATATAACTTTCAGATATTTCACAAGTGTCAGCTATATAGTATATATTTTAATAGAATTTATTTAAAATATTTAAATCTGATTCATAATTCTAGACTGTGTTTCTGTACTCCTTATCTCCTAGGTACTCAGTCCCCTTCCTCAAAGGCACCTACTATTTTTCTTCATTGTGTCCATTCAGAAGCATATTTCTGTAAATAAGGTTGTTTTGACTTAATAGTTTTTGAGTCGGCTCCCACCCCTGATAACATACAGAAGTCAAGAAGCAACTGAGTTAAGACTTGGTCTTTTATTGTTTGCAGCAGCATATGCTATGTTAGTTTGGCCCACGGGCTTCAGGGGAGTCCCCTGAAGCCTATGCGTCCCATCTTGCCATTGGAGTACTGGGATTACAGATCTGAGCTTCCAAACCTTGCTTTTCTTTTCTAGATAATATTTTTAATTATGTGTATGTTTGTCTTTCTGTGGATATGGGCACATGAGTGCACATGCCCCTGGAATTGGACTTACAGGGGAGGCCCCATGCCACAAAAATATATTTGTATATATTTTCTGTGTATATTTTGTCTTGTGGGGTTTTGTTTACTTTGTTTTGACTTGTGTGTGTGTCTGTCTGTCTGTCTTTAATAGAAAAACAGCTGAAATTGATTGGGAATGGAGGTGTAGAGGATATGGGAAGGGTTAGGGAAAGGGAAAAATTGTGATCAAAATATATTGCATAAAAACTTTTATTTTACATGTATGGGTGTCTTGCCTGTATGTATGTCGGTGTACTGTTTTGCACTTGATGCCCATGGAAATTTGAAGAGGGCATCAGATCTTCCGGAACTGGAATTACAGCTGTGAGCTATCACATGGATGCTGGGAATCAAACCTCAGTCCTCTGGAAGAGTAGCCAGTTCATTTAACTACTGAGCTGTTTCTCTATCTCCCCTACCAAGATTTTTATATGGTTTTGGAGATTTGAACTCAGGCCCTTTCACTTATGTCTAGTGCCCTACCCAATGTGCTATCTCCTTGGTCTTCCTCGAAACCCTCATATATTCTCTTTGTCTGTCTGTCTGTCTTTCTGAGACAGGGTCTTATTATGTTGCCAAGGCTGGTCTTAAATGAATATTGTCCTGCCCCTGCTTCCTAAGGACTAAGATTACATTTGTGTATACCATAGCCAGCTTCAGTCAATGTCTTACTGCACATTTCTATATTTGCAGACTTTCTTTTGTATTCTTGAAATATGCCATGACCATCTTTGAGCATGTCATTTAGTTTATATGTGAATATACTGATAGGGTAAATTTATAGAAATGTTGGACCTAAGAATATGAGTATGATACATTTTAATAGGCATTACAGATTGCCCTCCAGTGCAGTGTATTTGTTTATGTTTCAGTCAAGTATGAGTGACTGTTCCCTTATTATTTCTCCAAGACAAAGTTATAAAATACTGAAATTTGTTTCAATCTGGTGGAGTTAAATACTTTGTCATATAATTTTAGCTTTCCCATTTATCTCCTAATTACTGCAGTTGAATAATTAATAATCTTAATATTTGTTATTTTAGGTTCATTTTAAAAATAAGCTGGATGTGGTGGTACATGCTTATAATCCTACCACTTAGGAGGCTGGGCTCCAAATTGAACCTGATTCATAAATAAGACAAATAATAGAACAGTAGTATAGGCTGTATTACACATGCTAAA
Organism: Grammomys surdaster; assembly: GCF_004785775.1. Classification (NCBI taxonomy): domain Eukaryota; kingdom Metazoa; phylum Chordata; class Mammalia; order Rodentia; family Muridae; genus Grammomys; species Grammomys surdaster. The sequence goes on along the minus strand of NW_021621003.1, from coordinate 4,799,509 downwards.
GACAAAGGCAATGAGCCACTTGATTATTGGGAGAGAGCCTACTACCAATGGTTCTTTTTAATATCTTTAAAGAGATATTCTATCTCCATATAAAGTATTTGTTAGAAATAGTTTTTAAACTTAGGATACATAAACCAAATGTTAAAAACATCTTAATTCTTTGCATTACTACTTATAAAAATGAGTATAAAGCATTTGAATGTGTGAGCATGTAGTAAAATATTATGTAACTACACAGGAATTAAACAGATGTGTATGTTGATCTTAGTGATTATAAGAACAAAGCAGGGTACACATAGATGTATAGTCCCAGTATTTAAAATACGTATGCTTTGTGTATGTGTTTTGTCTGCATGTATATCTCTGTACCATGTAAGTGCCTTTGGAAATCAGAAGAGGACATCAGATCCCCTGGAACTAGTTGTGAATTGCCTTGTTGGTGCTGAGAACCAAACCCAGGTTCCCTGCAAAAGCAGCCAAGTCCTCTTAACCACTGAGCCATCTGTTCAAATCCAAAATTTAATTTTGTCTGTTTGTCTATCTTTCTTTTTATCATTTGTTTGTTTGTTTCTTTGTTTGTTTTTGAGATGGGGTTTCTCCGTGAAACCCTGGCTGTATTGGAACTCACTCTGTAGACCAGGCTAACCTTGAATTCAAAGATCTGTCTGCCTCTGCTTCTCCAGTGGTGGAATTAAAGGTGTGTGTCATGCCCAGCTCCAGTCCCAAGTTCATGTATTCTTATATGTACACTGAAGCTTGAGTAGTTGCTTCTGAGAAGGGAAAGTCATGGTCCAAGATAGCAAGGAATCTATTTCATCCTGTACAACTTTTCCACTGTTAGAATTGTTTGTTTTCTGTCTGCAAGGCAGTTTGCTGCTCAGACTGGACTCAAAAGTGACCTCTCTGCCTCAGCCTCCTGTGAAGCTACTATACATTATACTCTATACTGTCATCAGTTATTATACACTATACTATTAGAAAAAACATTTGAAAAAAAGTCCCCCTCAAGACAAAGTTTGGATCTTTCTATAGACCAGGCTATCCTTGAACTCAGAAATCCCCCTGCCTGTGCCTCAGAGTGCTGGATTTAGTGGTGTAAATCATCACACCCAGCTAAAGTTTTAAGTATTCTTATGTTTTTGTTTTTGTTTTTGTTTTTTTAACTGTGAGGAATGTTTGTGTCTTAACTTTTTAGCCATGAAGGAAATGTTTGACTTACTGCAGTTTTAGAGTTGGAGGTGTTAATGGCAAGATTAAAATTGATCCATGGGTTTTGACTTGGGACTAGTAGAGGGTGTTGGCTGTAGGGCTGGGTGTGGTTTCTGTAAAGGCTTCTGCCTTAGTATTCTCTGGGTCTGCAGCTTGGCTGTTGATGGTACTGCTTTCCTTCTCTTTCCAGGGGTCAATTGAATTAAGTTTAACAGGAGCCTGGGAAGTACTGGTTTATAATACTAATTTCATAATTTAGCTAAAGTTTTTTCCTAAACAAATGATATTGGATAGGTTGAAGTTAGAAGTTTTTTGCAAAAAAAAAAGAAAATATACCATGCAAAAAAGCATAGTATAGTGAAGGTACCGTATTTTCTTTTCTACCATGAAACTCCACAATAAGAATTCTTGTAGCTATTTTTTGCTTTACTAAAGATCAGTTCAAAACAATGAATGGTTGACTCAGTGTTTCACCAGAAATTTTAAAAAGATGTATTATTATTTTTTTTTTAGTTTCATTATGGCTTTTTTTTTTTATTTTAATTTATCTTTTCTCAAATCAGATGTATTATTTTTAATTATGTATAGATGTGTGGCTATGTGCATGTGAGTGCAGGTACCCTGGGGCCCAGAAGTATCCAGTCTCCCTGGAGTTGAAGTTACAGGCAGTTGTGAGCTACCTGTAAAAGAGCAACACATGTTGTTTACCACCAAGTCATCTCTCCGCCCCTTGTTTTGTTTTTTTTTTTGAAACTAGGATCTCAGTAGCTCAGGCCTGGAACTCAGGCCTGGAACTTCCGGCCTTGACCTCCCAACTGCAGGAACTACAGAACTGGGCCACCACACCATTTTTTTGAACTCCCTCTTTCACAGTCATTTGAAATGTCCTCTGAAGGTGCCAAGACAAGGAACACCAGACCTCTAGAGAATCATCTTCCCCCCAACTCCCAGGGAACTGATAGAGATGGGAAATGGAAGTGAGGGGTAGATGTACTTTTGTACTGATTTTCTAGATTGACTCTGAAGCTGTCTTTACTACTTATGTTTTTTTTTTAATTAGATAAACATTTTATACTGAGATATCAGATGTTATGTTGTAAGGCTTTAAATGTCCTCAGACAACATAAGTCTATGACACAGTCCCTAGAGATAATGATACTCTGAAAATTATTTTGCACTTTTTATGATTACCAAAAGTTATCAGAGGCAGGAGAAATAGCTCAGTGGTTATAAGAGTACTGGCTGCTCTCGCAGAGGACCTGGATTTGGTTCCCAGCATGCACATGGTAGCTTACAGCCATTGTAACTCCAGTTTGAAGGGATCCAGATGCCCTCACTATCTTTCCTGGGTAGCAGGCACACATGAGATGATGTACATACATACATACATACAGGTCAAATACTCATTCATATAATAAAGTCTTTTTAAAAACTAATTATGATACCTTAATAGCACACAATCCCAGCACTGGGGAGGCAGAGTTCCAGAATAGCCAGAGCTACGTAGGAAAAAAGAAAAGGAAAAAAATAAATCTTTTGTTTTCTTTTTTTAAGGGGTGCGAAGTTTGTTGAGAGGAGGATGTAAAATCTCTGTTCTGGAGAACTATGGAGGAACGAATGGAAATGAATATAATCAAAATACACTGTATGCATCTGTTGGAATTTTCAAAAAACTAATAAAAATATTATGTTAAAAATAGATACAAATCTTCTCATAGTAAAAAACATACAGCTCATAGAAAGTCAGACTGTTAGCTGGACGGTAGTGCTTTTAATCCCAGTACTTGGGAGGTAGAGGCAGGTGGATCTCTAAAGTTTGAGGCTAGCCTGGTCTACAAATCAAGTTCGAAAACAGTTAGAGCTACACAGAGAAGTTATCTTGAAGAAAACAAACAAAAGAAGTCAAAATTTTTATACACAGACATCACATAGATAGATAAGTTGCTTACATGGAAGATCAGTGGGATAGAAATGTAATTAAGAATGATAGTTTATCAGAAATAAAGAAATGAAATGTTATTTTTATTTTAAAACTTCAAGTTTTTGTATAGAGATTTATCTGAGAGTATACTTACCATAAGTGCTTTGTTTTCAGATATTTAGTCTTGGATATTGCTGATAATCCAGTTGAAAACATAATACGTTTTTTTCCTATGGTAAGTATCAGTATTTTTATATCACTTAAGATTTATGATTTGGCCTAATAATTTAGATTGTAAAACTATTTCTACTCTATTATAACTGGAAAAAAAGTAGGGTTTACTTTATAAAGAAAGTGAAGTATTTAAAAAAAAAACCTTTAAAAGTCGTATCACTGAGGGTTTTTGTTGTTGTTGTTGTTGTTGTTGTTGATACTCATTTTGTATGTTGCCTGAATATATGCATGTGTATCACATGGATACAAGAGCCCACAGAAATCAGAAGAAAGTATTGGATCCTCTAGAACTGGAGTTAGGGATGGTTCTGAGCCATCATGTGGGTTCTAGGAACCAACCACTGGTCTTCTGCATGGGCAGTTGGACAGAGAGTGCTGTTTTACCACTGATCCATCTCACCAGGCACCTCATTGAGGTGTTTTTTTTAATTGTATTACATTTTTTGTGTTTATGATCATGCATGCACACACACTTGTGTGTGCCATGATGTGCATATGAAGATCAGAGGACAGCTTTTGGGAGTCTGTTCTCTCTGCCTTGTGTTCCAGGATAGAACTTAGGTCATCAGGCTTGTGGTAGGTGCCTTTACCTGCTGAGCCATTTTGCCAGCCCAAGGGTTGGTTTTTTTTTTTTTTTTTAAAGATTCAATGTTGCTCTGTAACTTTCAGCGTCCTTTTGTTTTACTATATAATATGTTCATCTTACTCTACTATTTTTTGTAACACGCTCTCTCTTACCCTCAGACTAAAGAGTTTATTGATGGAAGCTTACAAAATGGAGGTAAATAATTTTTTTGTTATTAAAGATTTATTTTTGTGTGTATGAGTATCTTATCTACATGTATGTATGTGCACTACATGTGTGCCTGCAGCCTGCAGAAGAGTTCATCTGATTCCCTATAACTGGAGTGCAGATAGTTGTGAGCTTCCCTGTGGGTGCTGAGAGTCAAACCTGGTCCTCTGCAAGAGCTACATGTGCTCTTAACCACTAAGCCATCTCTCCAGTCAGTAGTGTTTGTTTATTTTTAGGAGTTTTTGTTCCAATTACCTTTTAGTTGATATTTTTTCTGAATGTAGGATAAATTCTATTTTTATATGGCAGATGATACTCAAATGTATATTTTCCCAGCTACTTAATTTCATCTTACGCTTTTTAAAATTCTTCCACTACTTTCAGTTTCTCCTAAAATTTGTTGTATTCTTTACATAATTAAAATAAAGACTTGAAAATTAATAGCTAAGTGGCAAGTACATGAAATAAAGTATCTAAGGAAGACTCACTGTAGAGTCTGATATGTGGCTTTAGTATATTTTACATTCAAAATCTTATTTTCTTAAATGATTAACTATTTTTTTAATTTTTTCAGGAAAAGTTCTTGTCCATGGGAATGCAGGTATCTCTAGAAGGTATGAAGATAGATAATCTTTGTTTCTTGTGTTTAGTTATGAGTTGTGTTTTCTAATTGTTTCTCTGTCTTCAGTGCCGCCTTTGTTATTGCATACATCATGGAGACCTTTGGGATGAAGTACAGGTAAGCTAACATTCAAACCTAGCAACAGTTCACTCTCACTGAAGTAGACTTAATACAATAGTTGGGAATTTAAGGTTTAATATAGATAGATATTTTATAGATAGATACTCATAGTTGGTTAGGCAAAACTGGAAAATTGCCATTAGGGAATTGATTAGTTTCAGCTTAAAAACTCTGGATACAAATGTCGGTGTTTATCTTACTTCAGTTGACATCTACTGGGTATAGTAGAATAGTAGAATATGCCTGTAATCAAAATACTCAGCAGATTTAAAGTAAGATTACTGAAAATTCAAGGCTGCAAATCAAGACCCTGTCTAAGAAAAGAAACAAGTAATTAGGAATTGTCTGTAGCACCTCTTATAAATCTGGGTGATCTTTCACACTCAAAATCATCTCTTACAATCAGTATATAGATTTTTTTTTTTAAAGAGAATAAGACCTTCATAATAAAAATGTAATAAAAATCAAACTACTAGTATACAGTATTACCTTTCTTAGTATTAAGAAAGCTAGAAATCCTGTCCACTCTATATCACTTCCAAACAGAAAACTTCAAAGTATTTGTGAGAAATGGCTGGCTGAGGACCTGGCTTTAGTACCCAGCACTACGTGGAGGCTTATAACTTTAACAGTTTCAGGGAATTCAACACTTTTCTGGCCTCATGCAGACCTCACACATACATACACACACACACAAGCAAAGCTCTCATACACATTTTTTATGTAGTTGCCTCTGACAGATTTAGGCAGAGTAGAAAACTTCGCTGTCAGTTATCCATTGATGACCCTACAGGCTCCAGTAGATAGTTTCAATCCAAGGTCACACACTAAATGGGTCTATTGAGTGACAAGACTTTTCCTGTGGAGATTTAGTACATACCTACTTACCTCCCATATGGAGTCCACAATAGACCAAAGTATGGGTATCAATCACCACAGCCCAACTTGGTGAACCAATGAATTTTATTAGGGTTACTGACAGAAATATGGTTGAGAAATTACTTAGAGGAGCAGAAATGAATCAAAGACAGTTGACATCACCAAAGCCCGCCCCTGCCTGTGTGGTAGGTCACAAATGCTGGGAATCTGGAACACACTCAACTGCTTAAAGAATGTTCTTTCCATATGACTTAGTCCTTGAGTGTAAAGCTCTTTCAGGCAGCTTAGTGGTTATCTCCTTCTTTGAAGCAGTTTGGTTTGTCTGAGGGTGACTGCATCAGTCTTTACTCTTTACTATGGAGAGAAAGGCTTCTAAATCTGGTCAGTTTCAGGGACTTCCTGAAGCTTTTGACTTGTTTCTTTGGGTTCCCTACAGGAAGGAATGTTACAACCTTGAAGGAAACTGCTACACAACAGGTTCACAACACCAAAAGTGATTAATACCAGAAAGGGACTGGTAGACTGAGGAGGCAAGGATCCAGAGCCCAGATGGCGTTGTGGCTGGGTTCATAAGGATGAGGGGAATAGGGCAAATTAGAACACACTGTATACATGTATAAATTTTGATTGATACAGTTTTTAAATATCTGAATGCAAACAGTTGAAAAATATTTTTCTTATTTGGGATCTTGTCATATAATCTCTTGATCCGTGGTGTTTACTACTAGATATCACATCTAAGCTTATAACACAAAGGAGTTCACTTCTCATTTAATGTTTGTGCATGTGCACCATGGGACAAGTATGCCGCATGCAGAAGTGCTTCGCACTTCTCTCATCTGCACAGCAGTCCTCCAGAAGCAGCATCACAATGCCTGATTTACCAGTGAAAAACCATGGAGCAAGTTTCCTGTTGTAGGTGGTGAGCCTAGGAACTGTGAATTTAGTTGGCCTAACTTCTCTCCACCACGACTCATCACCTCTCTGTAGTATTATGAATGACTATTGTTTACTATTTTGGCAGATTATTTAGGTGGTTTTTTATGTTGCAGGTTTTTTTTCTACTGTGTTGGGGATTGAACCCAGGGCCTTGCGTTAGCTAAACAGTTCTATCCCCAGCCTTGGGGGAAATTTCAAATAAATTCCTCTTTGGTTTATTTGAGACAGGGTTTTTCTGTGTAGCCCCCGCTGTTCTGAAACAACCCTGTAGACCAGGCTGGCCTTGAACTCAGATATCTACCTGCCTCTGCCTCCTGAGGGCTGGGATTTAAGGTACACAATATTATCTCCCACCCACCTTCAAATAAATTTAAAATTGAAAAAATATTTTAGATTATTTCATTAAATAGGTCCTTTATATTAATTTTTCTTCTTCCATTTTCAGAGATGCATTTGCTTATGTCCAAGAAAGGAGATTTTGTATTAATCCTAATGCTGGATTTGTCCACCAACTTCAGGTAATGAACTCCTATGTCCACTCTGTTTAAGGCAGAGTATAGGATGAATAAAATGCCTTGTCTATACAGCTTAGTTGTAGAATTTACTTTCTAAATACTTGATATTATAATCTGACTAATCTGATGATTATTCCAGTTTGCATCTTTATTTAATAATTTTTGTTTCTGTTTATCATGTAGCTCTGGCTGTCCTGGAATTCACAGAGATCTGCCTGCCTCTGCCCCTCTCTGCCCCTCTCTGCCCCTCTCTGCCCCTCTCTGCCCCTCTCTGCCCCTCTGCCCCTCTGCCCCTCTGCCCCTGCCTCTGCTTCAGAAGCAAAGGCAGGCATATTGCTGTGAGTTCAAGACTAGTAAAAACAAACAAACAAAAACAGCTATTAGGACTGGAGTGATGGCTCAGCAGTTAAGAGCACCATCTGCTCTTTCAGAAGTCCTGAGTTTAATTCCCAACAGCCACATGGTAGCTCACAACCATCTGTAATGGGATCTGATGCCCTCATCTGGTGTGTCTGAAGGCAGCAATAGTGTACTCATAAATAAAATAAAAATAAATAAATCTTTAAAAAAAAAAAGACTGGGGAGTATAGCTAGCAGCAGACTGCTTTCTCACCTTGCTTGCTAGGATGGATAAGCCTTTGGGATCCATTCCTAGTAACAGGGTAAAGGAATAATTTTGTTTTGTTTTGTTTTGTTTTGTTTTTTCGAGACAGGGTTTCTCTTGTAGTCAGGGCTGTCCTGGAACTCACTCTGTAGACCAGGCTGGCCTCGAACTCAGAAATCTGCCTGCCTCTGCCTCCCAAGTGCTGGGATTAAAGGCGTGCACCACCACTGCCCGGCGTAAAGGAGTATTTGATGAAGTCACATTTGCCAGGTATACTGTTATACACCTGCAATCTCAGAAGGAAGGAGGATCAGAGATCAAGGCCAGTCTTGCCTAAATAGCACATTGGAAGCCAGTCTCAGTTCTTTGAGATTGTATCAGGAGGAGGAGGAGAGAGAGGAAGAGGCGGAAGAAGGAGAAACATTTCAAAGGCAGAATACTACAGCACTCAGGCATGTAGAGGATTTGGAAATAAAACTGCAAAGGAGATGGCTAGTGATGTAGCAAGAAGATACTGGTGCTCTGGTTTCAGGGATGGAAGGTTGAAGACTTTGCAAAGGGAAGGAGTAATTACCTCTTTCAAAGTCCTTGTGAGATGAGGAAGATAAACTTGTTCAGGGAAAACTGGGAAAAGATAATTTTGTTTTTATTGATTCTTAGAACCATTTAATAAAATTGCAGGTTTAAGTTTTGGGTCCCTCTATCCTTTGTGCTATTTTAACATATAGAATTAGACCGTTATAGTTAATGCCCAGTAGCAGAAGATACATTGTGTCTGGCAGTGAGCTATTGAACTTGGTTTCTAATTATAGTAACTGACAGTTACCAGATAGGAACTGTGAACCTTCATTCCTTTTGCAAGATGATAGTGCCAGCCCTTTGCCTATAAACTAAGAATACAAGTGTATACATTCATCTTGTATCTGAACTATTTAAAATCTTTTTTTAGGAATATGAAGCCATCTACTTAGCAAAATTAACAATACAGATGATGTCACCACTCCAGATAGAAAGGTCCTTATCTGTTCATTCTGGTACCACAGGTAAGGGGTTGGTTTGTTTGTTTTGTAGAAAATTGAAAAGAAAGGTAATGGCGGAGGAAGTAAAAAGAAGCATCTATTTCACATAATTCTGAGCAATCTGTTTAGAAACTCTGAGTAAACTAAACAGTTTCAAAGGATTAACAGTCTAATGAATAAATAACATAATTTGTTATTATGTTATATATAAACTATAATGCACAGCCAATTAAAATAACCAGCTGAAAATCACATATCTACTGTGTCTAATTTTAAGTCTATTAAGTTGTATAACTATTATAAGATTAAAATAAGACCAGTCTGGATAACTTGGCTGACACTAAAAATGCGGTTGTTGGATAGAATAGCATATTCCTATAATCTCAGCCCTGGGTGATGGAGGCAGGAAGGTAATAACGAGACCTTGTCTAAGAAAAAAATGAAAAAAGTGATTAATACATAAAAGTATGTTTCAAGTTCAACAGTATAATTCAAGTTGTCTCGGTTTATCTTTGCTCCTGTTTCGAGCTTTTGTTCTTTTTAAGATTTATGAGTGTTTTGCCTGCATGTATGTATACACTCATATACTGTGTTCATGCCAGATTTCTAAGAAGATCAAAAGGTGGCAGCAAATGTCTGTTATAGATGGTTGTAAGCCACCAAGTAAATACTAAGAACCAAAACTAAGTCCTCTGAAAGAGCAATAAGTTCTTAACTGCTGAGCCATCCCTCCTACTATGTAGTACTGGCTAGCCCAGAATTAGCTGTGTAGCCCAGGCTAGCTTGGAACTTACTTGGTTACTGTGCTTGTTACTGAACCTGATAGCCTTCTGGTCTCCATGGTGTAGGAGAACACTGACTCCCACAAGTTATGAACTGTCTCTACCTCCCAAATGCTGGAATTAAAAGTATGTGCCACCATACCTTCCTACTACTGTTTGATCTGACCTTTATTTTTATGATCAATCCACTTATTTTCATAGGTAACAGTCTAAGCAAACTGTCAGATTTTCATCTTTACTTTCCAAGCCCCTGCTGCTCTCGCTTGTAACAGCTCTTGTACAGTTAGAACAGGCCATGTGCCAGATGCTGAGCTTACTGAAGCACAAGTACTCAGGCCAGATGCGCCTTTTGTGAGCCTAGCTTCCCAATTACACTTGATCCCTCTCTCATTAACTACTGTTTAAACATGTTTACCAGCATCTTTAAAACACACTTCCTTCTAAATAGTACCAACAAAGGCTAGTTAGGTCATTGTGAGCCTCCTTAGCTTCTTTAGTATAGTCTATACACTGTGCTCAAATTTATCTTCATTAATGTAATGACGTTTTTGTTTCGCCAAAGACTTATTGACTATTCCTACAGAAGTGTAAACTGGGTCCAAAATAAGCATGCCTGCTGAAGAGAGCCCTAGTTCTCATGCAGAGCCACGGGTAGCAAAGGTGTACCATACATAGTAAAAGGCCTTCTGGGTTTTTGTTTTGTTTTGTTTTGTTTTGTTTTGTTTTGTTTTGTTTTGTTTTGTTTTGTTTTGTTTCTTCAAGACAGGGTTTCTCTGTGTAGCCCTGGCTGTCCTGGAACTCACTCTGTAGACCAGGCTGGTCTTGAACTCAGAAATCTGCCTGCTTCTGCCTCCCAAGTACTGGGATTAAAAGCGTGCACCACGACTGCCTGGCTGGCCCTTGGTTTTTTTAGTTTGTGTCTACACTCCAAAAAACTAAACTGATAGTTGTTCAGATGTTATCCTTACTATAGTGCATGATATTCCTCTTCCCTATTCTTAAACATAACTTAGATGTCATCTCCTCAAATAAGGCTGTTCACTGTACTCTTCTCCAGTCCCTCCTGGAGAAGCATATCACTGTATGGGAGCCATGCACCTGTGCTTACTCTTAAGCTAGAAGTTATCTTCTACTTTTATTCCATTGGTTTAAGCAATAACTTTGTTAGAATCTGCAATGTGAGCCAGGCAACTCCCTGTCCTCGGCCAGCCTGATCTAGAGAGCAAATTCCTGGACAGCTGGGGCTACATGGAGAAACTCTGTCTCAAAAAACAAACAAAACAAACCATCTGCAATCTGGACTATACTATGATGTAGCACAACTCTAAACCTGCAGCCATGCCATCATTAGTCACAGAGCACAGACAGCTGCCATTTAACTATCCTTTAGCTGTCCCCTCCACAAGACTTCTTTCTGAATATGATTATAGGGCACACAGAGATAATTTTTATTCTTGGTGGGATATTTTTGTACAGAAGACTCTGGTATAAGGAGTAAAATGGACCTCTTATCTGATGTGTGCGTTCCTTGCTCCTAAACCATAGGTCTAGATGATAAAGCCACAGCATTAGCAGAAAAATATTTTCAACTGTTGCTCTTCATAACTATAACTGTGTGAACAGAACAATTATATCTGAAAGTCTTCTGACCACAAACTCATCTACTAATGAGTAGTTGTCTTTGGACATGTTTATATTGTCTACAAAGCATAAAGTTGGTGATTATCAGATTTAATGTACCACCGACTTTTGAAACCTTTTACTATGTACAAGACATTAAGTTGCCAAAGTAACTTTTTTTTGAGGGTGGGGGTTTGTTTGTTTTTTTTGTTTTTTGGCTTTTCAAGACAGGGTTTCTCTGTGTAGCCCTGGCTGTCCTGCCTGGAACTCATTCTGTAGACCAGGCTGGCCTCGAACTCAGAAATCCGCCTGCCTCTGCCTCCCAAGTACTGGGATTAAAGGCGTGCACCACCACTTTGGTGCCCGGCGCCAAAGTAACTTTATCTTCATGATACAACATAAGCGTGCTATAAATTCAAGCATAAAATTTTTATAATGCTAATATAGTATCTCTTGGTGGAAGAAGAAATTTTTGCTGTAGTATCCTAATGTGAGTTTCTGTAAGTTTTCACTGTACATTCATTCAATAACCTTTAGGTAGTGTGAAAAGAACACATGAAGAAGACGATGACTTTGGAAGCATGCAAGTGGCAACCGCACAGAACGGCTGACCTGTGACAACTGTTAATTGCACAAGATGGCTGACCTCTGAGGACTGTTAGATGGGTGTGAGCTTCCATCTGGGAAGGAGAGGATCCTAGTGGTGATAATGTGACATGGTAAACACACAAGTACTTTCTTTTCAATTATACGTTGCTTCCAGACATGGTTCTCTGCAACTTGTTGAGCAACACTTTAAGATGTTGGACTTCTGCAGTAGATGGCGCTGATGGGTGATGGGTTTACTTTAAAAAAAAAAAAAAAAAAAAACTATGGTTTTATTATAAACCAAGAATTTTGGACTTGCAAAGAGGTATTATTGCAATAATGCACTTTTCATACTTGAAATTTATTTGTATGATATAAAGTTATTACTTTAAACAAAATGCAAGTTAGGGGGATTTGTTTATAGATTTTGGATAATTTATAACAAACAAATTTCCTAATGTTTCCTAAAAACTCATTTTGTGTTATATATATTACATTTAAAGTAATTTTACAGTTCAATTTTATGATGGAGCCTCTTACAGAAATGTTAACAAAATGTAGAACTCATCCACGTTTTTTTTTTTTAGTATAATTCAGTAACTTGATTACCATTTTTTTAAACTTCTTGGTCCCATATCTTTAAATCATGACTTTAGCCAACTAGCCTACTTTACTAATTTAATACAGTTAATACTTCCTTTCCAATTGCCTCCCTTACTCTAAATGAGAAAAGTTGAAATGATCAAAGAAAGAAGTCTTATTTTCCAGAACCAGATACTCAAAAAATAAGGATAGTGTTATATTTTCCGTATGACTTTTTTCTCTTTACTGGTTAAGCCAAATGTAGACTTGGTCTTTTCAGAGTTGCCTAGCTCTTCTAACTTTTATCCAAAATGGTTCAAAGTAGACCAAACCAATGTAGCACTGTTTCTTCAATATGAAACCCCCAAAAGAAAAGTGCCTTGCATCAACAAACAAGCAAATCCTCATGACTTCTAAATTAGTATATAAAGCAGTGAAAAGCTATTAACATTTTTCTTTAATTTATTGTTTTAAAACCATAAATTAAATCTGATGCTTGAAGAAAGTAAATTATTTGGAATGAGACATTTACTTCTATTTTACGTTGTATTACTTCTGTGAGGTTCAGCTGACAGCTTTGCTTTGAAGATGTAGCCATTGGGGAAAACAGTTTGTGGGTGGCTTCAGTGTATTGTAAATTACTGTTTTGTTCCTAAATTAACTCAAATTTACACCATAATCTGCATTACCAATGTTGTCATTTTATGGCTCTTTAGTTTTCCATGTTTTTATCAATATGTATAAAAGTTGTTCTACAAAAAAACATTTTACTATTGTAAGTGTGATGTGCAGAAGAGAGAAGTGTTTTAACTTTTTGTATGTGACTTTAGGGTAGCACAAACCCAGCTCCTTTAACAAGCTGAATGTTCCTCAGTCCTCTTCCGAGGTGCTTTACTGTTGGGAATGATACCCGCACACTTCCAGGGTACCATGAGGCACTGTGTAAGGTAACAAACAGGTTACACTTAAGTTACTTGGCTTTGCTCACCACCTTATGACATTAACAGCATAGAAAGGCTCTTTGTCCTTCACAGTGGGAGCCTGAATATAAACCAGAATTACTGTTACCTTGATCTTTATCCTCTTCTGGTTTCCATCCCATCTCCGATCTTTCAGTTCTAAAACACAGCATTGCTTTTAATTCTATTGTGTCACAGGCATGGTGGTCTAGTAGAGCCAAGATTGCATTGAGTATTCAAAAATTCCTGTATACACATCACCACCGGACAGGTCAACAAAGATCTCTCTTGGAGTCAACCCATAATCTATGACTCGTTGAACAGAAATTGTGCTTATTAAAGCAATCTCCATTTTAAAAAATGGTTTTTCCAAGATGAGATGTTTGAAATAACTTTTTTTAAAGTAAGTTTTATAAAAATACATGTTCCTCTTTAAATAGGAGTCTGTCCAAAAACACAGAGGTTATTGACAGTCATTTGTAGCTGGTAATTTTCCATTTTTCTATCCACTGTCATTTTTTTTCTTTTCACATAAAGTGCCTATCCAGCACGATAAACTGGAGAGTCATAGACACTAGGACTGCTACCATGTTGAGCACAGCTGATATGGACAGATGAGGTTTGTCCTTCCATAAGAAGCCTCCAAGCTTCTTTGATTCCTCTGTATTTACTGTCTAAGTAGCTGTCTTAGGTTCCATTTCCAGTGTTTTGTAAGTCAACTATGATAAACTTATCCAATCATGATTTATTCTCTAGACAACTTGAATAATGTATGAATGTTCACCCAGTTTCAACATTAAATATGTAAGCTGGGCTCATAATTAAAACTATACATTTTTATCAAAACATAGGGAATTTTATTACTCCCCACTTTGAAAGTTTGAGACAGCTCCTGGAAACTGGAGTGGAGAAGGGAGTCTTCTCCTAATTTAACTGATTCCTGTTAGTTTCTTGTTTGTTAGATGTTTTACCAACTCTATGGTAGGAAGGAATGTTCCAGTGTGATAACTCTGCCACCAGCTTTCAACCGCTTCTAGAGCAGACTATTCATTTGAAAGGGGTGTAGGGTTGTACTTAATCTGAGTCTAGAAGTAATGTCAGAAAAAGTTAAGCATGTCCTTTGTAATAAAACATAAGGTTCTTAATTGTTTAATTACTATGGAATTCAAATTAATTAGAAGTATTTAAGTGCAATCTTGAATTATGAAGTTGAGATGTATATATTAGGATGTCAACTTGATGTAAAGTAAATAAGCAGTTACCTGATGGATCTTTTTTAATAACTGGTTTAATCCACAATCCTAAAGCATAGCTCCACCTCAGTATTTACAGTATCTTTGTCCATTCAGCAACACTCCAATGAGGAAATAGTAGGAAATAGCTGAGAATTATGCAAGGGTTTTATTTTTTTTTAATTAGGAAAATAAGTTTCTAGAGTCTTGAGTGCTGGATAATTCTTTTGTCTTTCCCATTCATGGCAGCTAAAAAAAAAAAAAAATCACTCAAAATATTCAGGTTTACATGTTATGCTTCTCTTACAGGGAGCTACCATACCTCACAGTTCAAAGTGTTTTCTCAATCAGTAACATGATAGTGACATGTAATTGCAATTTACTATGCAGCAAAAGTGACTCAAGAAAAGTAACATACGTGTCTATTTACCTCTGTATAGGCAATTGCTTACGTTATTCTACATTTAACATTTGTACTCAGATAAAATACTTATGTATGTATAGGAATGTCACAGTGCAAGATGCTGCTAGCCTGGGCACAAAGTATTAAAATTATTTTGTGAAGACTGGTGGTTGTATTAAAACTGTTGTGCCATTGTACTTCAAATGATTGAGAAGCTCATTCGTATTCCTTATGCCTCAAAACTTCTTTGTCTTCTGGGTAAAAGTACCCAGCTTTACTCCCACAGATTAAGGTGAGTTAACTCTTTATTATTAAAACTCTTTCAGTTGGTGACGTACAACTGTTTCTGTAAGAGGGATTTAAGAGAAACCTTAACACAACTCCGTGGGTTTTACAGAAATACTAACAACACTAAGAAATAAAGTGCTAAATTTTACTTTGGGGGAAAGGCTTTTTTTAACATTGGTAAATTCTAATGAAGCTCTGTCATGGTTACAGAACTAAAGAACTCTAAAAATGGAAGTCAACCTAATGACTAGAGGAAAATCCAAAAGTCCAATTGAAGTAATCCAAAAGATACATAAAACTAGGTTGTTAAGAGCCAGGTCTTAACGTAATAGACTCAAGCTGATCATGGTGGTGTGTGCCTAGAATACCAGTTCTTAGAACATGTGTGAGGAGTTCCAGGCACCATGTGTCAACAAACAAGAAAAACACAAGACAAGATTCTAATGTGACAGACTATTCATATAAACAACTTTAATGTAATAACATGGAATGCAAAAAGATTAGAACCATTATTAATAAAGTATCTGATTCTATTTTAAAAATCATTAAAATAAATAAAACAGGACAGTGACCAGAGTAATAGTACCATTATAATCACATTAAATAGAAAAGCTACACCAAAAAGGCAGTACACACATTTTTTGTGACTCAAAGGCTTCAGATGTCGATGATAACAGGAACCAGGGTAGAAGCTCCACTGGGAGCTGCTCACTGACTGATGAAAAGGACCGTGAATCTCTGTATCTGCCCATGGATAATTCTAACATCATGTGGTAGATGAGACAGGTAGTACAGTATCTGCACAAAACTACACTTAGTAAAATAGTTATTTAAGCTGTTGTACCTTTTCCCATTTTTCTTCTCTTTTGTTGCTTTAAAAAGACTGTGGAGGGATAGGATTATCAATGTGCAAGTATGTATCTGGTGGTTCATAATAACAAGTGTCCAACTGTAATGTGAGAAGTGGTGCACCTTAAGTCTATATAGATGTATGAGACAAAAAATAATTTTATGGTAAGAAACACCCTTATTCAATATATATACATATATTTAAAAATGAGCAGCATAGAGCAGACGTAACTGTTCACTACCCATACTCTTGACTACCAAGAAATGAAGACAAACTTTAGAAAAATACAATGCAAGAAAAGATTCAAGTTGAAAATATATTCCTTTGGTTAAAAATCATCCCCCTTTGTGATCATTTGTACTCCCAGCAGCCATGGGCTGCTCCTGTGTCACGACACTGGCATATATAGCATTTTCTCAGTCTAGGAGTTAGGGAGCTCACTGGGTTGCAGCAACAAAAAAGAACTCTAAAACAGTAAAGCCTTGTAGCATTAACCTCTTGGTGGTGGTTTTTACTTTAGGAACCTCCGACACATGTAATTTTCTTCAGATACTGTAAAGTCAAATTTTTTGTAGAAACCAACATTTTGTGGTAGACATTCAAGGGTGATCTTGTAACAGTTCAGTTTCTTGCTTAGCAAAGTAAGAGTTGATAATAACCTGAAAAAAAAAAAAAAAAAGTATGAGACAGCATTAACCAAAATGGGCCTTGATAATAACACAGATTAGTGTTATATAAAAATAAAAGTACTTATTCAGTATATAAGTTTAGATCATGGCCCTTCCAATAATACACCTTTAAAGTGTTCAAATTATTAAGTTAATAAACATTTAAATTGCTGAGGCATTTTTATTTTGTTTCAAACAACGTTAAGTCTCCAGACGGTTAATAAATAACCTACATCCTCTTTTATTATAGGAGGGGGGGACACAGCAACAGCACAAGGGTGGAGTTCAGAGCACAATTTTCACAATTTTGAGTAGTTCTCTCCTTTCTGCTTTCTTGGGATCAAACTGAGGCATAGACTCCTCCCAAGAGTGACAACTCTCACCCACCTTGCTAACCTCTAAACTTTTTTTATAATAGAGAGAGGATGGAGAGATAGCACTTGCTTTTCCAGAGGACTAGCACCCACATGGCTACTACTAACTGTATCTTCAGTTCCAGGTAATCTTTGCCCTCTTTGGACTTCTTGGCCTCAACAGACAACAGGCATGCAAGTAGTACACATATATACATACAGGCAAAACACCTATATGCATAACATTTTTTTTTTTTAATTCACATGCAGGGCTAGAGACTTGGCTTAGCGGTTAAAAACACTGCCTGCTCTCAAATTTTCTGATTTAATTCCCAGGACCTGGCTCACAACCATCTGTAACTCCTCTCCCAGGGCATCAGATACCTCCCTGGCTTCTGAGGGTACCAGGAACAGGAGTCATGCACACATATATACATAGGCAAAACACCCACACATTTAAAATTTAAAAATTTTTAAAAAGAATTTATGCATGAGCCTATGTATAGTGAGTGGCATTATATGACATTATTTGAGAGGCTAAAGAGAGGATTGCTATGAGTGTAAAGCAAGACTAACTGAACTACACAGCATGTCTGGAATGAGCATAGGTTCAGACTAAGACTTAATGAGAAAACAGCAGTGATGGAGTGCTTTTCAAGCAACTGTGAAGCTCTAGCTTCAACCCCAATACTGGGATTGGGGAAACCAAACACAGCAAAAAACAAACAAGAAGACACTAAAATGTCTCAAATCTTGAAAAACATGGCCCATTTTTTTATGAAAGGTTTCTAGCTAGCTTTGGTGACACAAACCAAACAGGAGGCTCTGGAATTGAAGGTCATCTTCTACTATAAAGCAACACAAGACCTTAACTCAAAAAATGAACCCCAAAATATCTTTGTTCCAGGTTGGGGTATAGCTCAGAGATAGGTTTACCTCACAAAGAATGCCCTTTATCTGATTGATACCATAAGGTTGCAGGGTTGGAGTACCTTTATGCCCTACTCCAACTAAGACACTTGCCAGGTTCATATAAAATGAGTATGAAATAGCTATGTTCTTGAGACAGTCTCATTATATATAGCCTTGGCTGGCTTGGAACTGGCTATGTAGAACAGGCCAGCATTAACCCATAGATCTGCCTGCCTCTGCCTCTGCCTCTGCTTCCTGCCTCTGCCTGTTGAGAGCTATGAATAAAGGTTTGTGACACCATGCTAAGCATCTTCAATCATTTTAAAAGCTACTTTTTAAAGGAAATATGGATCAGATAAACTCAAGATTAGTCTGAATCTCTTTAATTTTGGCACTTGAAAGGAAGAAGGGAGATTTGAGTTTGAGGCCAGCCTGGTCTACAGAGTGAGTGGACAGCCAGGAATATACAGAGAAACCCTGTCTGAAACAAAGGAAAACAAAATTTTTAAAAAGTTGACTAATTGCTGTGCTAACTGAAGGGTTTTCTCCTGTTATGTGTCTGTATATTTAGATAAGATCTTGTCATATAATCTAGGCTGGCCTTGAGCTTAAGGTGATCTTTCTGCCTCAGCTTCCTGTGAGCCAATTTTATAGTTAGGCACATCTGGCTTTCGGGTTTGAATAAACTATCTTTTGTCATTCAAAACTGTTAGACATGAATGGATTAGAAGAGTAAGAGCTGGTGCAGTTCATTCCGTAAGTCAAGTCTTTCAATACTTAGGGCACTGTATGATAACACACCTGACCCTGTTTACTGAGTAGACGAGTTGAAACTCATAACCTGGCAGTTACCCTATGTAAATATTAAACATTCCCTTTGATTTTTATCTGATGGAGGTGCTGGGTACTCACTGTGACTTGTTCAAGTCTGAGAATGCTAGTATTAAGAGTTAAAGAGGCCTGTTTAAGCCAGGCCTGTTTTCAACTACTCCGGAGACTGAGGCAGAAAAATCACAAGGCTGAATTTAATGAGACACTTGTCTCAAAAAAAAAAGTCTGAGCAGTAGTGGTGCACACCTTTAATCCCAGCACTCAGGAGGCAGAGGCAAGTGAGTCTCTGTGACTTTGGGTCTGGATACGGAGTTCCAGGACAGCCAGGGCTACACAGAGAAACCCTGTCTAGGAAAACAAAACCAAAGGTGGGGTTTGGAGGTGGGAAGGACTGCTATTGAGGAGACTGCTTGCAACATACCTCAGTGGTAGAATACAACTTGCCTAGGATGTTAGAGTCAACAGTACCATACAAACATGTGTGCACAGTTCAATTACATGTTACTCTTGGTAAATGTTTTCAATTCTCAAATTCTGAGGTAAAACTAACAAAACTATATTTAATTTTTCATTAAATTCAGTCTAAGATACAGGGAATAAGTTCAGGATTAAAGGTCAGAAATAAATTAGAAAAATCTCAGCAAGAGGCCAAAGTGACAGAAATGATCCAGTTTCCATGGTTCCGTGCACATACTTACAGTTTGCCGAGCTGCTTCCCTCTGCACTCATCACTAACAACGACATCTTCTACTCTCCCTCTCTGCAAACAATCACAGTACTACAGGATGAGCCTTCAGCCTCTTTTCCACTAAGCCAACAGTTGATAATGACAGTCTTTACTTTTTCACAGGAAACAGGAAAATCAGCCGCTCCTTTACCGGTTTTTTAGCTATATCCCTCTCAACCTCCCGTCTCTATTAAAGCAGACCTCCACACCCCAGTCACCATAATGTCATCTTGTCATAAACATAGTCTATCCTCCTTGTTAGTTAATAACAATTTATATCCAGCACAGCTTACCAATGTTAAGTGCAGAAACTAAAGCCCATAACCTACAGAGTACATGCTCATTTTTTCCTACGTCCAGAAAAGGTGAGTGGATTTGTGTCTGCATTTGTGAATGGCTTTTGGGGTATCTGTGGAAGTCACACTACAACATGTGATACTTAGTTCTATCCTTGGACTTGCCGATCCCAGTGCTGGGACTTGGGTGGTTGGGCTTGGTGGCCAACCTCTTGAGCCATCTACCTGCTGGCTCACATTGGATGGTAATTTGCAGAAACTTCAGAAGTGTCTTCTGCTAAGGAGCAATGAACAATTACTGGAACACTGATTTTGCTAATGAAGTTTCCAAGTTGGTTTCATTAGAAAATATCTGTGTGCTTTATTCAAAGGCATTAATCTGAGTACATACCTTAGCACATGAATGGATAAATTTATGTTCTATTATCAGAGTTGCTGTAGCCACAATTTGTCCTAGGGTCACATCTTCCACAACTGTAACATAGTAATCCCCAGACTTCTTCATATGCTCAAAAGATTCTGTCAGGAAATGTCAAAAAGTGTTAGATAGTAGGCATTTCTATTTTACTGAATTCAAGAAAAGCACCAAGTTTGTCAGACTTCATCTTTGGATGTTAAAGCTATTTTGCCACAGTGCTTAAGTTTCTAGCAAGTGAAGTAAACTGAGCATAAGACATTTATTTATTTGGGTTTTTTGAGAAGGGGTATCACTATATCACTCTGGATGTTCTAGAACTTCCTCTGTAGACCAGATTGGTCTTTTGTGTGTGTGTGTTTCTTTTCATATATATATAATTTATTTTTTCTCAAACTGTAATTCATTCACACAGGGGTTATAAACACAGAAAGGCAGGATGTGGGGAAGGGAATGACACTGGAGTGTGGGTGATCAGGGGGAATACAGATATCATCAGAACCGGGTATCGGCTGGGTGAAGGTTCAGGGGACAAGTCACTGACTCTGCCTATAACTCGCTTGTCCTTATCTAAGTTGGTATTGTCTGCCCAGGCTACCTATTTACAAGGTCTATGACTACTCAGGCTGGTGAATCTCCACAAAAGCTGCCTGTTGACATTAGCTTATAGCCATCTGTTTCAATGTTTTTCCACTGAGACCCAAGACTTGGTGTTAGTATACATGTATGACAGGCCTATTGCTGATTTTAGGCCTTCAGTGGGTAAGCAGGGCTGCCCCTGACCTCTCCTCCCTTCTCTAAGTATAGACGGGCTGTGGCGAATCTAATCTTGCCAAGGCAGGGATAGAGGCCTGACCTCCAGTATTTGAAGGGGACCTTGTAATGGCTCCAGTCCCCCTGTCGTTGTCCAGTGAGGCATGAGGACCATACCCGTCCCGATGTCTTTTTTCTGGAGAGGGGATACTTTTGACATCAACCCCTATGCAGTCAGGCTTGTCCCTCAGGGAACCCAGAGAGATATTTTTAACTTTTATTTATATTCCCTTGCAGTGCTTAGCCTCGCAGCCTAAGCAAGAATTCAGATCGCCTGACAGAGGGGGTTCTGGGTGGCCCCTCTCTGCTTGGTCTAGGGGCGGAAGTCCCTTCTTTTTAGGTTGGGTGGAGATGGGTTTTGGGAACACCCTGTATAAAGTAGCAACCTCATCTTGAGTCTCGTGGTCCTCCATAGCTAACTTATGATAATGTATCTGAGTAGGTTTTGCTACCAAATTATTTATCTGTTGTATCACAGAGTTAGTCCGCCTGTTTGAGAGCCAGGGACCAGCAGAAAAAAAGCAAAAACAACCCAAATAATGGTCCCAAGATGGGAGGAAATAGGGTTGACAACCTTGGGGAGGCTGAAAACCAATTCTTATACCAGCCTTCATCTGTCTCTTTCTCTCTCTGATTTTTCTTAGGGCCTTCACTACCTGTTTCATGCTCTCTTTAACCCTCCTTGTCTTCTCTCTGTAAAAGCAACCTTCTTCTTTAAGAGCTGTACACAGTCAAGAGCTGTACACAGCCTTTTCTATTGTAATAGAGTAAATCAAGTCCAATAAGGATCTTTGCGATTTTAGGAAGTCTCTTCAGACAGCGAAAGGAGGGATTTCTTCAGGTTAGTGATGTCAATCTCTAGCTGTTTGATGTCCTTGTCAGTGGCCCTTCAAAGGTCTGAGTAGTGTAAGTTCGGAGGCCAGCATCTGGATTAGAACTTCTAACAGCAGACATCACGGGTGATTCATTTTTACCTGGGATGTTGCCTGAGTTAAAGCTCCTGGGAGTCCCTCTTTCTCTCGGTTTTCTGGGGTTGGGTGCTGAGCTGCTGCCTGTGACCTGCTCTATGCTGGGGCCCAGACTGGAAGTGACCAGATTGGTCTTGAACTCACAGAGATCTTCCTGTCTCTGACCCCTCCCCCCGCACCCCCCCCAAGCTCTAGAATTAAGGGTACCACTACAACCAGCCCGTTTCCTCTTCTAAAAATACTACATTATTTAAAACATCAAGGAGTTGAAATACCAATGGTCAGCATTGGGTGGTCCACACCTTTAAATTCATCTGTTAATACAGAATGGCGATGTAACCCTGAAGTAGAGAGTGATGTTACCTGGTTTAGTACCCAGAAACACACACACACACACACACACACACACACACAAATCTGCTAGCAAGGTAAGACTCAAGTTCTTTCAGATGAGCAACACAGTATTACAGATAAACTCTGCATGTTGCCATTTCTGTGACTAAAATGTCAAATCTTCTCACTTAATTTACATTTATCTAAAACTAACACTCAACAGATACTCAAAGAACAAAACTGCAGGTTATTATAAGAGCATATTATATCCACAATTCAGTCTTGGTTTCAAAATATTTTGACAAAAGTTTTCCATTTGTTTTTCCAATGTTTTATGATTACGTATTTGTTCTTTTAGAAATAGGATCTTTGCTATAAAGGCACCTTACAAAGATGAGATACATCCCTACTTAAGCAGTTTTTCCAAAGTCATACAACCAATAAAAGCAAAGCTACATTCCCTCAAATAGCATTTAGCACTTTATATTGCTAGAAAAAGCTACACTTTTTCATCTATTCTGATACGAATGCAGAGAAGCAAAGGGGTTTAAAAGCCAAGCTCTAAAACTCAGATAGTGTTTATTTTCAAAGTATCATTCTATATAGGTTCCAAGTAGGGAGGGAAATAATTCAATGAAGGAAAATAAACAAAACTATAGAATCTTGATCTTCATTCTTGGCCTGGTTGGAGAAATTACTGACTAAAGGAAATGCATTCATAGAGTTAGGACACTGAATAAAGCTAAGAAGGTTCCATCTTTCTTGCCAATAATTAACTGTGATCTTGGGTATGACTGGTTCTTTTTGGAAACCCATTTTCTCATGTCTCAAAGGGAGAAGGGGATTGTTAGACTAAGATACCCAACCTTAAAATTCAACATAAAAAAATGAATGAAGAAATGAATAGAATAGAATAGAATAGAATAGAATAGAATAGGAAAATAAACTCATAAATTTTTTTAAGTTGGTAATGAAATTTCTGTGCTAAACATAACCACATAGGAAGATATACTACAGGGCTGGAGAGATGGATCAGCAGTTAAGAGTTAAGTCTGTTCTTGTGAAGGTCCTGAGTTCAATTCCCAGCAACCACATGGTGGCTCACAACAATCTATAATGACATCTGGTGCCTTCTTCTGGCCTGCAGGATACATGCAGACAGAACGCTGTATATATAATAAATAAGTAAATAAATCTTTAAAAAAAAAAAAAGATATACTACAATAAAAGGAAAGTAATTCTAGAGTAAATATCAAGTTATACAAAACATCTGGATTCTATAAGGATGGCTGATTTATAACTTTCAGCTATTTGAGCAGGTACTGAACAGACTTCTAGGCATTCAGATAAGGTGCTGCATGGTACTTACTTATGAACTGCTCCTGGCTCACAACACCTGTCTCTGTCAGCTGACCCAATACCTTAAAAAAACCTAGTTTTAAAACATTTGAGGAGAAAAGCAAAAAAAAAGATTAAAATATGGAAAGCAGCAGAAACATTAGGTGGGTTAAAGAAAGTTACTTTTTCAAAACTCTATAATCATGTTTCATAATAATCTTTAATCAAGGTTTGCTGGTTAAACATGCAAATTTTCAACAGTGTATTGTGTGCATTCATTATACATGGTCCTGTACACATAAGGGCATTTTCATACAGTACCTATTCTTTTTATAAACAATAGCAAATGACAGCCTTCAACAATATTTGCCTGCATGATTTTAAGGTAGTTCAGACCTTACTATCAATAATTACAGAACCAGCATGTACACTGTTAAGTGCTATTTAAATTTTATGTAAGGGATGCCACATTTTCCTAAATACATGACTCAAAAAAGTGCAAGAAGATTCTCACCGCCGCTGAATATATCACTTGTAAGATAAAGGGTAACTAATATATCGCTGTTGGAACAATTTTTAAATTTTTTAATTTTAATGATAATGCCTGGCCGGCAGTGGTGGCACATACCTTTAATCCCAGCACTTGGGAGGCAGAGGCAGGCGGATTTCTGAGTTCGAGGCCAGCCTGGTCTACAGAGTGAGTTCCAGGACAGCCAGGGCTACACAGAGAAACCCTGTCTCGAAAAAAAGAAAAAAAAAAAAAGATAATGCCAATGGGCATAGTGGCACATGCCTTTAAAAATCCCAGCACTTGCGAGGCAGGGGCAGGTAGGTCTGAGTTCAAGGACAGCCAGGACTACATAGACTGTGTCTCAAAAAAATAAAAATAAACCCAAAAAACTAATGGTAATGCTAAAAGTACATTTTGAACTGTTTTAGTCTTAATTTTTCTACATGCAATAATTCTGGCCAAAGACACTTTATTCAAATACCTATCTAGAAGAAAATAGTGAGACAAAATGTTATTACCAAAGTTTCAAGAAATTATTTTGGATAATTTAGATGTTAAAGAATTACATGGGACTAAATAAAACCCTTTCAGTTTGTCCAAGGAATGTACCTTTGCCTGTCTAGCTTCTTGGAGAAACTCTTCATGTGTTTCATACATTATAACTTCACTTTTGTTTTTGAGACATCCTTTTGGATGGAATACTCTTGTACTTCGTTATTTTTAAATATATCATAGAAATATCTGATCTTAGCCATGATCCATGCCTATTACAGTTGAGTGAACCAGTCACTTTAAGTACAAAAGTACTATTTTAAGTTTGCATCATACTTATGAAGAAAGCAACAAATTCCAGTTAGGATTCTCAAACTAAAGTTGGGCCCATACCTTTATTTAAGTCTGCAGTACAGAGAGGCCTCAAAACCAAGCCTTCTCCAGGATGCGTTGGAGAAATGGCTGGAGAAAATATAGCTGTATTCTGACTCCAGTCCACCTCTTTGAGCAAACTTGGGTCAAACATAGGAGTTTCATCAGGTTTCATCTTTCCAGTAAAGTCTAAAATAAAATTTTGAATGTTGAAAGGCCTTATAAAAGAAAATTTGTGCTTGATGAGGAAGTTAATTTCATCATACAAGTGGGTTCTATAATATTTTATCAGCTACTCTACTTTAGCTACCTAGAATCTCTAACTGTAAACATGTTTACATATTAAAAACCATCTTTAATATCAGTTGGGAAATGTGTTCAGTAGTGAAATTAAATCAACAAAAACAAGACTTTAAAACTCCATTCTCTCGAAAAACCAAACAAACAAACAAAAGAAAAACTCCATTCTCTAGCAGGTCATGTAGTGCCTTACCCTTGTGGGCTGGGCTACTGGGCAGCACTGACGTCTTAGGGGTGCTCAGGTTTGTACAGTTAGAGGCTTACATTTATCACGAGGCTCAGAAATCACTTGGTATCCAGGGTCACTGAAGACCCACTTGAACATATGAACGTGACTTACATATGAACCACAAACAAGATAACTTAGGAATTACTTAAATTACTTCACTATTCTCTGTATTCACAATAGTATTACCTTAGCCATGACAGATACTGTGTCTGCATTTGTTTTCATGGCAGGCTTTCTAAATGCCTATGGTAGCTGCTTCTAAACAGTTTAATAACCAGTGGGGTTTTGGTGGTGGTGGTTTGTTTTTCATGCTATACACCAGAGACAGTGGGACACGCTTATAATCCCAGAACTTGAGACACTAAGGGAATAAGGCCAGACTGGGTTACACTGTGGAATATGTCTCAAGACACACATATGACCAATGTTATATGAAACTGTCTCAAAAAAAATTAAGTCATAATAAATTTTAACAAGTTATTAATATTTTTTCCTGTACATTTCTTTAACTAGATGGTCCTATTTTGTAAATGATCATAAAATATGTAATATTGATTAATTTGGTTTGTGCTTTATATTTGTTAATTCTTTAACAACCAATAAAAGATGTATCCTGATCGTATCTTATAGATGAGCAAGAAAAGAGAGGAATTTGCTTAAAGTTCCAAGCTGAGGACAATAACATGACCACAGACAGCGTCACAGGCCTAATGCACATGAGTTAATGCTTGGTGTCACTCTGAAACTCTAGCAGTTTTCTAGCAGTGAGTGCTATGTTTTTCTTTTGCACTTTATCACAAGTTACATCACTGATTCTACTAAGCAGAATGACGTCACCTATTTACTAGTCTAGCTTAGCCAAATCCCTGTATTCCGTTGTTGTATAAGAATTAAAAAGTTACAACAGTACTTAGAAGCTCAATTTTGGAAATGAGAATTTCACACTAATCAAAAATGTATAAAGGCATTCTGGGTAGAAATAAGAACCCACTGTCCAGGCACCAAGAAATGACTATCTTGTTTTAATGTACTGTTTACAAAATGGAAGCAGCCACATTGGGTTCACCCGAGCTCAGTCTTCAACTAGCAACGCTGGTGGTGCCCAACGGGGATGCTGGGAAAGGGAAAGCAAGATGTGATTGACACTAAAGGATTTTAAAGAACTCACGGGTTATCAATAATTGATTTACAAAAGAAATCCTTAAAAGGCTCCCAAATAAAGTGACACGTTTACGTAGCTAAATGTTACAGTGCATAGCTGAAGTACTTTAGCATGCACTTTAAGTTTTACAAAGTAAACCCTGAAGCTTCCAGGTAACTAAACAAAGGCATGAAAGCTGTGTCCCTTCCCACATGTCCCCCCACTCTGATTCTCCTTGTTCCCCTTTATCCTTCACTAAGCTATCTCCACCCATACTGAAAAGGCCATTTTAGATAAGCTCTCCTCCTGGCAAAGGTGACAAACTCAAGGGGCAAGCAGAAAAGGGCAACCTGTGATTAGCACAGTAATTTCTAGCCACGTTCCACTGACCAGCTACCCAGGTCCAAAGTCAGTGGGTGGGTAAGTACATTATCTACAAGGAAGCCACATAAATAGTGAAGAAGGAACTAAACAATGCCAGGAAATCACTTTCTAAGAACAGGGTTTCATCATGTAGCTTACTTAGTTTGGCCTCTTGCCCTTCATTGTACCTGTGCACTTGTGCAGGCGTGTTTGTATGTGTGTTGGGTGCATGTGCACCTGTGCCTGTGAGAGTGGAGGCCCAAGGTTGACACCAGGCATCTTCTTCAATCTCTCTCCACGGTATATCCTGAAAGCAGTTCTCTCCCCAAACCCACGACCCACTTTTAGGTTAGTGAGAATAGCCAGTTTACTCAAAGGACTTCTCTGTCTCCTGATTACAGGTGGGCTACTAAGCCCACCCTATTTTCTTTACATGGGTTCTGGGAATCAGAATTCTGGTTCTCAGTCTTCCATTGCAGAAGATTTACTCTCTCAGCCGCCTCCCCAGCCTCCTTTTAACTCTTGGTTCTCCTGTTTCCATATTCCCCGTGCTGATTACAGGTGTGTCCCACCATACTTCAGCACCATTAAATCAGTTTCTAGCATTTATTACTAAACAGATGACGACAGGCACTGGTCTGGTTAAACACAAAGGATCTGATTAGAGTCAAGCCCCTTTTAAAATGAGGTTTATAAAACCTAAAGGGGAAAGGCCTATCTTCCTAGTCATAAAGACACAATTTATGATGTAGACAAAGGCCATGCCTTATTACAATCTAATAAAACTTCAGGTGAGGTGGCAAACACCTGGATCCAGTGCTAGGGAGGCTGAAGCATGAACTGTGGGAGCTCAAGGACAGCAGGCTACCCAGTCACACCTGTCTCAAAACACAAAGACACAGTTTAAAACTAATTATGGGAATTGACATAAACATGGAGATTTTTTTTAAAAGTTGGTTCTAAGGTAACCCCCCCACTCCTCCCCTCAAGTTCAAGGCTAACCCCTGCTATACAGGCTGTTTTTTCAAAACAAGCCTTCATTTTGTAGCACTTAAAGGTCATCACTACCTAACTTCCTCTAGTTTGGCTATAAACTCATAACTCAAGCAACTTTCCCTCTAGCCCTTCGTGTTTAACTGCTAAATTAGCATTTGTTCACAAGGCCTGAGTATTGCTTAAGCCCTAGCGAGGTAAACCTCTAGTCAATGAATAATGAATGACGGAAGGTATCGTCTAGAAATCACACCTCAGAAAGTCACGAAGAAAAAAAGATTGCCACATGGCCACGAGTGACAACACAAAAGACATACACCAAACTTCAAGTTTGGTTTTTCAGCCTCTGAATGAGACTAGATTCAGATGGGGAGCAGCTGCTTCTAGAAAAACACGGGAGCAACAAGTAAGAAAGACTGAAGACCAGGATTCACAAATTTCTAAACATGATCTGCAGCCAAATCAAAATCGCTGTGATAGGTGACAGGTAGGCAGATAGCTAGGCAGACAGACAGACAGGTAGACAGCTCCGAGTATCTTCATGAAGAAAGTATTTCATGAAGCAAGAAGTATTTCCCATTAGTGTACTTAATCTACACCATCTGATTATCCCCAATCTAGCTGCACAGTTGGAGCACGGAGTTCCTATGACTAGTCCTAAGGTAATGCATCAACAAATGAGTGGCCTTGAATGAGATCCTCTCATTTTCCCATTGAGCTCTACAGCAGAAAAATCAGATCCCAACCAAACAAATCCCCATTTATTTTTACAGGAACAAATTTTATGCTTGCCTTACATAAACATTAGCCTTTACAACAGAAACCACACAGTTGGTGTTTCTAGGGGTTCAAGTCCTAGGTTGTTCCCCCACCCCAGGTCTCATACAGTCTGCGCAGCTGGGGCTCTTCAGAGCCGGCGCGTGTCTTCAGCCGCTCTGACCGCTGCACCGGTAACAGGGAACCTAGAGTTCGCGCCCTTTCATAACGACGGCGGCAGACAAGGCGAGGACCGTCCCCCAGTCCCACACCACGGACACTCCGCTCCCTAGGACCCCCCAGACCCTGCCCGGCCGGACCACCGGGCATCAAGCTTAGCCGCCCGGCTCCTAGACAGGGGCGTCCCAGCCTCCGCGGGCCGCAGCGGTATCAAGCCCGCCAGCCCTCGCGTCCCAGCCCTAGGCCGCCTCACCGCACCGGAGCGGACCACGCTCCCGTCCCGGCGCGTCAGTCTCCCTGCGGGTCACAGCGCCGCCGCATCCGGATCCGGCTGCAGCGCCAGCCCCGCCCCCCGTGCACCCCCACGCGCCGCAGCCGGAACCGCCGGGACGAACGTGGCCGGACCAACGCCTCCGCCCTGCCCCGCCCTCACGCACCGCTGCGCACGCGGAGGCACGGCCACGCACACCTCTCCTGGGCTCCGGGGGGCGGGCCGGGGCGGGGCTCTGGGGCGCAAAAGGAGCCCTGCGGGGCGGGGCTCCGGGGGCGAGGCCGAGCTCTGGGGCATTTAGGCGACTCGGGCGTGGGGAAAGGATCAGAGTCAAGGTTTGCGTCATCAGTTTACCTTCCAGACGCGCCTTTCGCTCACTGTACGCGTGTAACCCCGTCCCTCTCACGCCTTATCTGAAAATAAAGCCACAAGAGTAAAAGCAGCATATAGCGATGACCAGTGTGGGTTCCTTTCATTCTCTGAGTCCTAAAACTCCTACCCTGTTAGTCCCTTTGTCCCCTTCCCTCACATCCATGCAGTTGATTAATCAGGACTTGGGTTACTCACTGGTGATCACATCCCGATTCCCAAATGTCTGAGACAAGTCTCGGCTCCTGTCTTCTAGAAACTGATTTGAGGCCACTCACCCTTGAGCTTTCTTGTGCTTTCCACTGCAGTACTTTGCATTCTAGGACACCGAGAACATTTCAGCTTACTCTGGGCAAGAAGAGGCACTAGGTTCTCCAGACAGTGAAGAGTGGGGTAGAGGCCAGGGCCCTGTGTACAGCCCATAGAGTGCTTGTTCTGTAGTCTCAGTACAGAGAAGGCTTGAGAAATCCTTTTGTGGGCTCCCACCTCCAAAGTGTCTCTCCTTAGTACCATTCAGCACCATCTGACAAGTGAGGAAGCAGAGATATGGAGATATACATACATACACACACACACACACACACACACGTGTGTGTGTGTGTGTGTGTGTGTGTGTGTAGTACCAGGCATGGTGGTACACTAGAGACCAGAGGCTTTGTGCATCTCTGTGAGTGCAAGGCCAACCTGGTCTACACAATGAAATCAAGGACAGCCAGGGATATGTAGAAAAATGCTGTCGATAGATAGATAGATAGATAGATAGATAGATAGATAGATAGATGATAGATAGATGATAGATATCTTGAATATACCAAGAAACGACTTGGCTTCCATCTCTGAACTCATTAAAATATTTGTTTTTTAATTGCAACATTAGAGAAATACAGGATAAGAAGCCAGGTGTCCCTCCCTATAGCTCCACCTGCAGAGTTAAGATCGTGTTAACAGCTTGGTAGATAGTCCTCCGGATTGCCGGAAATTCCTTTTCTGTGCTTCCTTTTAACTTGTGGCCTTGAACATTTGTGATGCAGCTTTCTAATTTTGATGTGGTATCTGGCACCTCGTCTGACACTGTGAGGGTCTAATAAAGCAATACATATAAAACATTCAATATGTCTCCTGGCCTATAATGTGTGCTTAAGATGCTAGTTTGTGTACGTGTATATATGTGTGGAAGGAATAAACTACAGTATGGTGAAATAAGGAACATCTTCCCAAATCCAGTGCAACAAAACATATTTGTTAACTGCATGTCTTACAGAGAATGGCAGCGTAATTACTCCATGCAGTCCCATAGGGGCCCAGGCCACCCAGTCACAAAACATTCTCAAATATGTCATGTCTTTAATGAAAAGAGACTAGAAAAATCACAGGTAGATGTTTACTGATTTAACTCAAAGCTGATGTTCCACTCACAATTGGCTGGTCAATAGTAAGTACAGCCTGGCCTAAAACTGCTAGCTAACTGGAGAACGGCATAGTTTGTGAGTGCCGCAGTGCCTTTTACAGTCCTCCATCTCACCTTCTACTCAGGACGGTACAATACATGTAAACTGTACGCCAAGTTTTCTCATTTTTTCAAAGTTATACCATAGACATCTCCCCAGGTCAGTGCAGCCCGTCACCTGCTGACCACGTGCTGAGCCCTCTCCATATCAAGAGTTGTAGTGTTGGGATAATGTAGTTGTTATAGCTTTTCTTCACAGGCTTTGTTAGATTGTGAAAGATCAGAAATAAAACTTTTTACAAGTTATTTTCTCTTAAGAGACAATAAATGTTATGGATGTTATGGTTTAAAAAAAAAAAAAAAAGATAAGAGAAGGCCAGTCCTAGGGGCTCACAACTTTAATCCCAACACTAAGAAGGCAGAGGCAGGTGGATCTCTGTGAGTTTAAGGCCAACCTGGTGTACATAGTGAGTTTCAGGACAGCCAGGACTACATAGAGACACTCTGTCTCAAAAACACAACAAAACAAAAAAATAGAAAAGGTAATGTTGGGGTATAGTTCTACTCATCTATTCATTCTTACTACAGAGCACAGGCTGGCCTTGAACTTTTGACATCCCCCTACCACTACCACCAGCACCATACTTGGTTTGCAGTTTAAAATGTGATGGGCACTGAAGACTTCTCTAGGATCTCATTTGAGTTTAATTCTGAAAGGAAGTAAAACTTGTAAATATAGTTAAAGAAAGAACATTTCAAGAAAATAAGCCTTTAGCTCCGAGGAGGAGCACTTCCTTTTCTAACATACTCAAGGCCCTGGGTTCAATGTCAGGGCTAAACAATAAAATTAAAAGAAAAAAAGAAAAGAAAACAACTAAGTTGTTAAGTGCTACATTTTACTACTTTTATCTAAAAATTCTCATGGGAAATTTAAACTCAAAAGACAATATCTGTAAAATTTCAGTAGAGCTTTTGTCTGCATTTTAGAAAATGGTTAGAAAATTTATAAAAAAAAAAAAAATAGTAGATACTTTAACTCCCTCTGGTTTGTTTGTTTTGGTTTGGTTTTTGAGACAAGGTTTCTCTGTCTCAAAAGGCTCTCCTGGCTGCCTTCCAACACTATCTCTAGACCAGACTGGCCTCAAACTCACAGAGATCCCCCTGCCTCTGCCTCCTGAGTGCTAGGATTAAACTCATGCACCCAGCTAACCCTGTCCAGTGTTTTAACCAGCTGATCTCTCCTGAAACAATACTTTAACTTGTTTGTTTCTCTGATTCTTACTAACTGGCAACCAAGCTTCCAGCTTTTCAGAACATATTGTACTGTGTATAAATTGGTCTTAGCTTTCTGATTATTTGCCATAATCTTAATCCACCTTTTTTTGATAGCAACTTTCTACAATATCCTTTAAAAAGGTTAAATATACAATGAACCCTCTATAAAAATATAGAGAAGTAAACCTTATTGATGGCTTTACTCATTTATCTTTATTTTATGTGTATGAGCATTCTGTCTGCCTGCGTGTCTGTGCCCCATGTGCATGCCTGGTCCCCACAGAAGTCAGAGGAGGACCTGGATCTCCTGAGACTGGAATTACAGATAGCTGTGAGCTGCCATGTGGGTGCTGGGAGTTAAACCTGGATCCTCTGGAAGAGCAGCCAGTGTTCCTAGCTGCCGAGCTATCTCTCTAGCCCCTTGATAAACTTTGTTTAAAATATTCACATCTGATTATTCTGGTTTGGGTTTGTTTTGTTTTATTAGTTTTTCGAAACAAGGTTTCTCTCTGTAGTCCTGGCTGTCCTGGAACTCTCTGGGTAGACTAGGCTGGCCTGAAACTAAGAGATCCATCTGGTTCTGTCTCCCAAGTGGGAGTGCTGGGATCAAAGGCCTGTACCACTACCAGCTGGCAACAAGATTCTTTTTAAAACAAACAGAATAGAAGTCTGGTGGTGGTGGGGTAGGCCTTTAATCCCAGCACAAAGAAGGCAGAGGCAGGCAGATCTGAGTTTGAGGCCAGTCTGATTGACAGAGCAAGTTCCAGGATAGCCAGGGCTACCCAGAGAAACCCTGATTCAAAAAGACCAAAACCAAAAAAATAATAGATAGATAGATAGATGAGTCTCATTATGTAGCTCTGGAGCTTACTATATAGCACAGGTTAGCCTTGAACTTGTTCCTGTTAATTTTATTTCTCCCTCTCCACATCTGTGTGTGTGTTGCATGTGAATATGCATTATATTTATACATGTATGGAGGTCATAGGTTGACATCATCAGGTGTCTTACTCAGTGGCTCCTACCTTATCTTTTTGTTTTTGTTTTTGTTTTGTTTTGTTTTGTTTTGTTTTGTTTTTTGTTTTTTGTTTTTGGTTTTTTCGAGACAGGGTTTCTCTGTGTAGTCCTGGCTGTCCTGGAACTCACTCTGTAGACCAGGCTGGCCTCGAACTCAGAAATCCACCTGCCTCTGCCTCCCAAGTGCTGGGTGTTTTTTCATTTTTTTATTGGATATTTTATTTATTTACATTTCAGATGTCATCCCCTTTTCCCATTTCCCCTCTCTAGAACCCTCTATCCCATCTCCCCTCCTCCTTTTTGCTTTTATACCATTTGAATTACATGCAAGTATTCAGGTCAGTTCTACGTTGAGGGACTAGCAATACAATAGATGCAAATAGTCAAGGAACAAGCAAGACAATAAACACAAATAGTCAAAGAACAAGCAAGGCAATAAACAAAATTCTGTGAACACTCCTGTGATCACTGTTCCTAAGGACTTATCAGGATGACCAAAGTATCTAAGGCTACTTCCTGTCCTAGCCCTCCCACCTTAGTTTTTAAGACAGAGTCTCACTGAACCTGGAACTCAATGACTTGGCTAGGCCAGCTGACCAGTGAGCTCTAGGACTCCACCTGTTTCTGCCTCCCAACTCTGGGTTACAGATGCACGTTGTCATGCATGGCTCTTTAATTGGGTGCTAGGGAGCCAAACTTGGGTTCTCATGCTCACATAGTACTTACTGAGTCCTCATACTGATTCGGATAAAACTTTGTGTTAAGAATACATACCTATCGGGGGCTGGTGAGATGGCTCAGCGGTTAAGAACACTGACTGCTCTTCTAGAGGTCATGAGTTCAAATCCCAGCAACCACATGGTGGCTCACAACCATCTACAATGAGATCTGATGCCCTCATATGGGTGTCTGAAGACAGCTACAGTGTACTTACATATAATAAATAAATAAATCTTTAAAAAAAAAAAAGAATACATACCTATTTTGGGCTGTGGTGGCACTACACCTTTAATCCTAGCACTTGGGAGGCAGAGGCAGTAGGATCTCTGAGTCTAGCCTGGTCTACAGATCAAGTTCTAGAACAGCCAGGGCTACACAGAAAAAACCTATCTCAATAACCCCCAAAATACATATAATAATAATAGTACATACATGCATACATACATACACACATACATACATACATACATACATACATATATACCTACATACACATAGATATTTATAAACAATGGGTTATAAAACATACCTACAAGGATTTTAAACAGCTATTTCAAAAGT
Source organism: Grammomys surdaster (assembly GCF_004785775.1). NCBI lineage: Eukaryota > Metazoa > Chordata > Mammalia > Rodentia > Muridae > Grammomys > Grammomys surdaster. The sequence goes on along the minus strand of NW_021621003.1, from coordinate 4,764,699 downwards.
TCTTGGGCTGGAAAGATGACTCAGTGGTTAAAAGCACTGACTGCTCTTCCAGAGGTCCTGAGTTTAATTCTCAGCAACCACATGGTGGCTCACAACCATCTGTCATGGGATCTGATGCCCTTTTCTGGTGTGTCTGAAGACAGCTACAGCATACTCATCATATATATAAAATAAATAAATTAAATCTTAAAAAAAAAAAGTTCTTGAGGTGTTCTTGCAAGTCACTGGATGCTTTGAATGGAAAGTTTTCTTAGTCACATTTTTATGATTCTTCTACTTTTAAAATGTTCTTTCATTATTTGATTTCTGTTGTCATAGAAATCAGCTGTATTACACAAACATTTTGGTAACTTCCATCATATTTTGGCTAAAATGACTAAGAGTCTCAAGAGCTCTAGATGGTGAAGACTGAGACAGAAAATGAGATCAGCTTGGGCTGAGCCCAGAGAGGTTGCTCAGCTCTTACGGGATTAGACTGTGGAGTCACTCCCAGATGCACAGGGAGTGTCATGGAAAGATCACTGTTTTAGAACTACTCAGTGCTTTAGGGAAATGGTGACAGGCTGGTCACTTAGTGAGGAAGAACTCTTGTCACAGACATGGTTGCCACCATTAGTTATACATCCAAAACTTGGTGTCTGAAGGAAAACACACCACTTGTTGAGGAGTTGTGTTAAGAGCTTTGGCAGGCAGGGTGTGTATAGCTTAGTGTATGAGGGTCTGGGCTCCATTCCCAGCATGGTAGGGCGTGGGGGAGGGCCAGAACATGAGAGTGATACAGGCAGGTTGAACTTTATGACATTAGTAACATTAAGATCCTGTTTTGTAGCCGGGCACAGTGGCATGTGCCTTTAATCCCAAGCTGTTGGTGGCAGCAGCTTGTCTATCACTTATCAGGCCCTGGTTTGATCTCAGCATTGGAGGAAAAACCAAAAGATGTTGAGAAGTATCAGATGCTACAGGAGCTTCCAAATGGTACTATGTCACCAAATTTGGAGGTTCAAAGTGGGCTTTAGAGATATCAGACTTAGAAGAACAGGATCAGACATTGGAAACCAGTGTTGGTTACATAGTGAGTTCAAGGCCAACCTGAGGTATGTGAAAACCTGTCACAAAAGAGAGAGAATGCTAAACAAAAGAATGAGCTGGCTAAGGGTATTCCTTATGACTCCTCATGTAGCTGGAAGGCACTTCAGCTTACACTTGTTTGCCTTGAAGTGAATGTGTGTGTGTGTGTGTGTGTGTGTGTGTGTGTGTGTGTGTGTGTGTATTGGGGGTTACTTGTATCATGTCTGTGCACCCACATGTATGCCTGGTACCCAAGGAGGCCAGAAGATGTCAGATCTCCTAGGATTATAGACAGTTGTGAGTCCCTATGTGAGTGCTGGGATCCCTAGCAAAGCAGCCAGTGATCTTAACTGCTGAGCCATCACTCCAGCCACATATACCACTATTTTATACTTCTTCCTCTGTTCTCAGGTTCAATTCCCAGCACCTATATGGCAGATCACAGTTGTCTGTAACTCCAGTCCCTGAAGGTTCAATTCCCTCTTCTGGCTTCTATGGGGTCTAGACATGGCCATGGTGCACATATACACATGTAGGCATAACACCCATACATACAGGACTGAAGAGATGGCCTAGTGGTTAAGAACATTTACTATAATTCCAGAAGACCCAATATGCTCATCTGGTGGCTCACGACTGCCTGTAACTCCAACTCCAATGGATTCAGTGCCCTTTTCTGGTCTCTGTTGGCACTGCTCTTGTGTGCTAGGAAACATAGCAAGACTGTGTGGAGCAAGGATGAACATAACAAGGCAGGCATTGTGACTCCGTGATAAAGCACATGGCCAAGGCTCAAGCCACAGGAAGGAAAAAAGAGCTGAGCCAAGTTCTCATTCAGGAATAGAAAAGAGGAGGAAGAGGAGGAGAACAAACACAGTAGGAACTCAAACAGATCCCACCTGCATCTGTAACAGGAACGATGGGCTGGGTGTGGTCTGTCCCCCTGACCCTCCGCAGTTAATGGAGTCAAGAGGACCGAGACCTACTGCAGCCTCGGCTTATCTAGGTGAGGCCTGTAGACAGATTCAGATTATAGAGAGCCTCTAGATGCAGCCCTGTCACTGAGTCCTTGTCACTTCAAAGAGGGACAGGCCATATACAAAGACATGGACCAGTGTGCTCCCTTTCTTTTGTAGTATGATGCCACGTGGCCCTCAGAACTCTACTAATAGGACAGCAGTAACCAGTACTGAGCCAACACTACTGATAAAACTATTAGCTAACCAACTAAGTAAACACACATATACACACTCACACACACATATACACACACATACACACAAATGCACATACACTCACACAGTCACTCAGTCACACACACACACACACACACACACACACACACACACACACGTAAAATATTTTGGTATTAGAGTCAGATGGAACTTTTTTTTTGAGATAGTATAACTACATAGCCCAGGTTAGTCTCAGATTCTCTGTGCAGCCCATGACAATCTCATACTAAAGGTCTTACTGTCTCTGCCTTCTAAGTTTGGGGTACAGGTGTGTGCCACCATAGTATAAGTTAAAAATCACAGTGATATTGAAAAAGTGAAGACCAAAACTGGAAGATTTGTACCTTTCAATGCAAACTGGTATAACAAGAAATACAGTAGCTAAATAAATGAAATAACCAATAAAATAAAATAAAAAGAAATACATAGCCAGGCAGTGGTGGTGCACACCTTTAATCCCAGCACTTGGGAGGCAGAGGCAGGTGGATTTCTGAGTTTGAGGCCAGCCTGGTCTACAGAGTGAGTTCCAGGACAGCCCGGGCTACACAGAGAAACCCTGTCTCAAAAAACAAACAAACAAAAAATAAAAAAATAAAAAAGCTAGCACTAAAGGTACGTATCACCACCAGCTGGCCCAAACCAAGGATCTTTATCATGATGTCTCTTAGAAGAAACAATTAAGATCCTTAAATCCCTCCCTGGCCTATATATTTTATTTTATTTTTAAGTAGGTCATGTAATCACTTAGTACATAATTCAACAAATGTAGACTGGTGGAAGCTGAGTGTGGCGGTGCACATCTGTCATCCGAGCACTTCAGAGGCAGAGGGAAGAGGATGGCTACCAGCTCCAGGCCAGCCTGACTGCAGAGCAGGACCTAGACTCAAACAAGACAACCAAAATAGGTCCTGAGGAGATGGCTCAGCCAGTAACCAGTAAGAGCTTGTTGCTGGGAGCATAGCGACCTTCCTTTCAGATCCCCAGAACTCACATGAACGGCCATATGTGGTTCTGTAGCCCCAGCACTGCGGGGCAGCATGATGGGAGAGAAAGGCAGGCACCATAGGATCGCTAAGGCTTGCTTATCTCCAGCTGAGCTCCAGCTCCAATGAGACTCCAGAAAATAGTGGGAAAGTGATAGAACAGGACACCACATGCCAGAGAGCAAGAGACAAACAGCAAAAATACAAATAGGCACAAACACTACACACTACACTCCCTCCCGCAGAACCCCCCACCCCAAGGAACATTCAGTAAAAATGGGTTTTCTTCTCCTTCCTTCCCTCCCCCATCTCCCTGCTGTTCCCACCTTATCCTCTCCCCAGTTCCTTTTGAGAAGGCAAGGCTAACTCCATGACAGACATCAAATTAGCAGTTAAGGAAACCAGGAGACTGTCAATTACAAATAGAAAAACAACCCCAGGCTCCAGCCTTCATACCCAGGTAATGGAATGTCCCAGCCCCTGGCCTGAGACAAGGCCAATGGGTCAGCAGCAGTTTCCAAACTTCCTCAGCTACTTCCTCAGCAACAGTTCCCAGACCTCCCCAGTAAGTTTCCAGCCCCCACACCCTGTAAGGGAATGTCCCTAGAGATGAACCCAGCAGATTAACATAGAGGTCACCTACCCTGGAATTCCCTAATGAGCTTTAAATCAGGCCTGCAAGCTCACTTGCTTGTCTCTATCTTGGTAATGGGAGATCCCAGCATGCTGGACGTCTGCAGAATAAAACATTCTTTGTGTTTACATACTGTTTGAGTCTGGGTATCATTCTCCAGCAAATCATAGGCCCTTACACTCCTCTCCCCTTTGTTGCTAAAACATAAGTCCACACCCCGTGCCTGTTGGGTGAGTGGTCTAACACTCTCAGTGTTCCCAGCCTAAAATCCTATACCATGCCCAACAGTCACCAGACTCCTTTTTTCAGGTCAGACTAATATTTCTCCCTTTTCTCTCCCAAAACATTTCTGTTAGATACCATACTGTTTTCTCAACTGAAATGTAGGCATACACTAGCTCCTCCTTGGTTTCGTTTCCTGCACTCACTGTATGGAGGTAGGTTGGGCTCTCCACCAAAAGTCTTCCCTTCCTGTAGCCTGGCATCGCCTCTCTCTCTTCAGCCACAGTGTTTAGGTGTACTTCACCAGGCGGCTGCCTCTGCTTTCCCCATCTAGGTTCTTCCTTCATGTTTGCATGAGGAATGTGAGCACTTGCCAGGCAGTGGTGGTGCACACCTTTAATCCCAGCACTTGGGAGGCAGAGGCAGGCGGATTTCTGAGGCCAGCCTGGTCTACCGAATGAGTTCCAGGACAGCCAGGGCTACACAGAGAAACCCTGCCTCGAAAAACCCCCCCCCCAAAAAAAAAAAAAAAAAAAAAAGGAATGTGAGCACTTACCTCACCCTTTTAGCAGTGCGTCATCTGACTCCACGTTCCAGGCAGAGAAGATAGCGCTGCAGACGTGACTGGCAGGTCCAGGTCCTGTACCCCAAATGTCGGAGCACTAAGGTCTCTGTTACAACATACAGTACTTGGCTGTATTCAGACTAGTGGATTTCACTGAGTGCTACTTTCACACAGTACATTACGGTATAAAAGTCTAGAGGGCTGGGTTGGAGAGATGGCTTAGCAGTTAAAAGCATTGGCCGCTCTAGCAGAGGACCAGGATTCAATTCCCAGCACTCACACAGTGGCTCAAACCATCCGTAACTCTAGTTGGATCTGACACCATCTTCTGATCTCTATAGGCATCAAGCATGCATGGGGTGCACAAACATATGTGAAAGCAAAATGCCTGTTCACACATATATGAAAATAAATGTTTGTTTTAAAAAAACATATTGAGGGCAGAGACCCAATTTCCCCTCAGTGTACTGAAGCTAGGTGGGTGGGTGTTAGTAGGTATTTGTCTTAGGGTTTCCATTGCTGTGAAGAGACACCATGGCCCAGATAATTCTTATATTAGGACAATATTTAATTGGCTTACAGTGTCAGAGGTTCAGTCCATTATCATCACGGCAGGAAGCATGGCCACATCCAGGCAGGCATGGTGCTCGAGGAGGAGCTGAGAGTTCTGCATCTTGATCCAACTGCAGCCAGGAGAAGACTGGCTTCTAGGCAGCTAAAAGGGCTTCAAAGCTCACCACCACAGTGACGCACTTCCTCTCACAAGGCCATGCCTCCTCATAGTGCCCCTCCCTGGGTCAAGCGTATTCAAACCACCACAGTAGCAAACGACAAAAAATAATTTGATGATCCTGCTGTTTCCCTGTGCATTGAACGAGACCCCGGAGATTGGAATGACCAACACACTCCTCTCTTAGCATCTCAGTTAAAGGAGGTGAGAGGAGCCCACCTCACAGAGAACTCTTATTCTTCTATCCTCATTCTCCTGATTCAAAAGTACAGCCAGGAGAATAAGGGAGGAGCCAGGAGAAGGGAGAGGCTGCAAGATAGATGCAGATATCAAATATCAACTGCCCATTCTAGATGCAAGTGATTTCGTTATATTTAGTTGGTTTACGTGTGTGTGTGTGTGTGTGTGTGTGTGTGTGTGTGTGTATGCACAAGCATATGTCATGCCATACATGTGGAGGTCAGAAGACAGTCTGTGGGAACTGGGTCTCTCCATTTAGCATGTGGGTCCCCAGATTGGAACTGATATTCTCAGGTTGGCGACAGCTATCTTTACCTGCTGAGCCAGCTCACTTACTCCAGATGCAAATTATTAAACACTATTTTCTGTTAAAGAAAATATTGGGCATGGTGTCCCAAGTCTTTAATGTGAGCACTCAAAAGGCAGAGGCAGGTAGGTCTCTATGAATTCAAGATCAGCCTGGCCTACATAACAGGCCAGCCAAGACTACATAGATCTTATCTCAAAGATATATGAAGTCCTATCTCAAAAAGTCAATAAATAAATAAAGTAAAATAAAAATGGAAAAAACTCAACTCTTCCGTTGTCTTTTCTATTCCCTTTTATTTTTCTTGCTGTAATAGTAGCACAAAGAGAAGGTCTCTTCCTGAGTAGCCATTACTTTTACAGATTACAGGCCTGCTCCAGCAGCCTGGTTTGGAAGGCGAAGTCTAACAGAGAAAGAGTGGCCATGAGCATTGGCAACTACGATGCACGGTCCACTTCTGCCCATCCCAAACATTTCATGTGGCTGAGGTTATTCCTTTGTCGTTGTTATTGTTGTTGTTCTGTTTTTTTGAGGCAGGGTCTTATGAATTCCTGACTGGCCTCAAACTCATTTTATAGGCAAAAGTGACCTTGAACTTATGGTCCTCTTGTTCCAACTCCAGAGTACTAGGATTACAGGCATGTGTCACCATGAGGTTTGAATCCAAGACCTTGTCCATGCTAGGTAAATGCTATACAATCAGACTGAACCACATCCCTAATCTGATCCTCCCAACCCATTTCCTTCCTTCCTTCCTCCTCCTCCTCCTCCTCCTCCTCCTCCTCCTCCTCCTCCTCCTCTTCTTCTTCTTCTTTTTCTTCTTCTTCTTCCTTTTCTTTCTCTTCTTCCCCTCCCCTCCCCCTCTTCTCCTCCAGTCTTCATGTAAAATTTTCTAACAAAGACTGTAGTCTTATGTTACTAATATCTAGTAATGAACATACCAGTGTACACTGATGGTTCTTTAGATCTTCAACCACTGAGTGGGCACCAGAATTCCCTTAGAGATTAGTAAAACACAGACCATAGTGCTCGATCCCAGAGTTCCTGATTCAGCGGGATGAAGTCTAAGCATCTACATTTTTGATAAATTCTTACACAAAGATGACACTGTTCCCAGAAAGGCTTGAGAAGCACTGTTCAAATGATGGTAGCTTCCTATGTCCCCAAGGAGGGAGGGAATAGTACAGCAACTTTTAAGAGCAATCAGGAATGGTAATCTCCTATTTTTTATCTTTTTTGGTGGGGTTGGGGAGGAGCAGGGTCTCATACAGCCCAGGCTAGCCTCAAAGTTGCTATGGCTGAGGATGGCCTTGAACTCCTGATCTTCTTGCCTCCATCTCTCTAATGCTGAGATCAATGGCACTGATAGCATTCCTCCTGCTCCAGCCTTCCACTTGAGATTGCAGGTCTGTGCCACAACACAAACAGCAGAAAATGTTCTTTTAACATAGCCTCATCCAGAAGGTTTTCAAGTACTTGGGTAAGACTTTCTGGGGTTGTGACCTAGAATCTATCCTTTAATGGGAAACGTTTCATTTAAATTTTTAAAAGTTTTTTGTTTTGTTTTGTTTTCTCAAGATAGGGTTTCTCTGTATAACAGTTTTAGCTGTCCTGGAACTCACTTCATAGATCAGGCTGGCCTTGAACTTACAGAGGTCTGCTTGTCTCTGCCTCCTGAGTGCTGAGATTAAAGGCATACACCACCAAGCCAGGCATTTTTACAAGTATTTTTATTTACATGTTTGCGTATGTATCTATGTGAGTGTATGCCATGTGTGTGTGTGTGTGTGTGTGTGTGTGTGCACACTTGCGTGTGCTGGGAACTGAACTTGAGTCCTCTAGAAGGACAGCACTGAGTCACCTCTACAGGTCATTTAAAACTTAAAATAAGGAAGACCACAATGCTTCTTGATGTTCCTTTCCCAATTCAAGTGCAAAACATACTTTGCATGCACTTTTCTCCATCAATAAGGCCCCATACTGCCTTGAAACAAGTGTTATTTCCTACTTGGTGGCATTAGTACTTAAGGTGAGCCGAAGTGAAAAAGGAATGCATCTAAGTAGTTGAGCACTGTATCTTACACGTTACTAAGTATTAAAGATGCATAGTTTTGAGTCAGGTATGGTGGCTCCCACTTACAATCCCAGCGCTTGAAAGGTGGAGAGTTAGGAATTCAAGGTCATTCCCAGCTACATATCAAGTTTGAGGCCAGCCTGTGCTATGTGAGAGCCTGTCTCAAATAAAGAAAAAGTGTATGTATATGCATACAGGCACATATACATGTGTATATATACACACATATACATATATATATAATTTAAATTTTTTATTTAAATTTATTTTATGTACATTTGTGTTTTGTCTGTGTGAAGGTGTTAGAGCCCTTGGAACTGTAATTACAGACAGTTGTGAGCTGCCATGTGGATGCTGGGAATTGAACCTGGGTCCTCTGGAAGAACGCTGGTGCTCTTAACCACTGAGCCATCTCTCCAGCTCCAACATTTATATTTACATATTATATAATTTTATTTATACATATTATATAATTTTAGTTATACATACTATGTAATTTTATTTATACATACTATATAATTTTATTTATATATATTATATATAATTTTAAGATTCTCTTATGGTTCTACTCTTATGGTTCTAGTAATTTTGCACTGAATATCAGACCTTTTAAGTGTTATCCTGTTTTTGAATATTCTTTTTTTTTCTTATTTAGTTTTTATTCATAATCATAAACTTAACTTTGCAATCCAGCTAGACTTTAAGGGGAATGAGGAAAATATGGAACCCAAAGACTTCAGTGAGAGCAGAGATTACAGGGTATTGCAAGCAGATGGGGTGGGAGCGCTCTCCTGAGCTACAGAAGGAATGGTTTGATGGGTAAAACGCCCGCAAGTCAAAAGAAATTAGAGTTGTCCACAGTCGGAAATGGTGATCTTGCTGATCTTGCCATTCCTGGACCCAAAATGTTCCATGGCCTCCACAATGTTCATGCCTTCTTTCACCTTCCCAAAGACCACATGCTTGCCGTCAAGCCATTCAGTCTTGGCAGTGCAGATAAAAAAACTGGGAACCGTTTGTGTTTGGTCCAGCATTTGCCATGGACAAGATGCTAGGACCTGTATGCTTCAGGATGAAGTTCTCATCCTCAAATTTCTCTCCATAGATGGACCTGCCACCAGTGCCATTATGGCGTGTGAAGTCACCACCCTGGCACATGAATCCTGGAATAATTCTGTGAAAGGAGGAACCCTTATAGCCAAATTCTTTCTCTCCAGTGCTCAGAGCACGAAAGTTTTCTGCTGTCTTTGGAACTTTGTCTGCAAACAGCTTAGCTTGAAGCAGACGCAGCCCAAGGGCTCATCATTGGCCGTGATGTCGAAGTACACGGTGGGGTTGACCATGGCTGCAGCAAGCGGCGAAAAGCGATAGCGGCATCTGCAAAGTCTCTTATTTTTTATAGAATTTTGAAACGCTTTTTTTTTTTTTTTTTGGTTTTTCGAGACAAGGTTTCTCTGTATAGCCCTGGCTGTCCTGGAACTCACTCTGTAGACCAGGCTGGCCTCGAACTCAGAAATCCGCCTGCCTCTGCCTCCCAAGTGCTGGGATTAAAGGCGTGCGCCACCAACGCCCGGCTTGAAACGCTTTTTTTGATAATCAGGTTAGTGATTAGTTTACTTGTGGGTCGTCTAGGTGACTGAGGATTTGGGTTTTGTTACTGGTTTTTAATTGAGCACGGTCTTTCTGTGCAGCCCAGACTCTCCTAAGGCTTTTGATCGTCCCTCTTCAGCCTCTGAGTACTGTGATTACAGGCATGTGCCACCATGTTTTGACAATACAGTTGATCTTTAACTCTGTTGTGGATGGCTGGAATTGTGTTACTACAACAGGGCTGGATTAGCGTTGCTCAGCTTCCTGCTGGCGGCTCTCTATGTCTCATGAGTTCTCTCTTCAGGTTGTGTAGAATCTGAACCCCTCGAGGCCCTCTGTGTGCTCTGAGGATCATATACCAGCACCGGTCAGCTCTTCTGTGCTCAGCCTCACAGAGATCCACTTTAGCCCCGCAAAGATTGTTAGTTAGCCGAGACTCACATGTCTCCTGTACAGATCTGGGAGCTCTTTCTCTGCATAGCTCTATCCTGTCTAGACCTCTGTTTCAGCATGTGGAAGACATAAAACCCTAGCTGTAGATGCGTGACATCAATGTAATGACAGAATGCCACCAGACTCTACGTTGTGGTGCTGGGAATCCAGCCTGGGTCCATGGCAAGAGCCGCTAGAGTTCTCTCTTCCTTTGGGGACAGGACCTCTCCCAGGCTGGCTTCAAATTGGCCTCTTTTTACATCTAGGTAGCTAGGCTCTGGCTTTAACACCTGGAACCACAGGCACCTGGTTCTCAGGCCCTACAGCCTCATTGGGGTTTGTGACCCTAGCTTGCAAGCTACTGGCATGCAATGCCTGAAGCCTCGAACAGTAGGTAACATGTTCCTTGCCTGTTGGTGATTTCTACCTCAAAAGAGTAAAAGAATCCTTTGCCAGTTGCTTGTGACACCTCTACTCAGTCGCTTGGCTTTTTTTCTACTTCAGCCCTTGTCACAGGGAGATCTCCATAGTCCCATAGCTGAAGGTAAACTGAGGAACAGCAGAGTGTGGCAGAGTACAGGGTGAGCATGTGAACCCCCAGAGTGTGCAGAGTAAGAATGTGAACCCCCAGAGTGTGTAGGGTGAGCATGTGAACCCCCAGAGTGTACAGGGTAAGCAAGTGAACCCCCAGAGTGTGCAGGGTAAGAATGTGAACCCCCAGAGTGTACAGGGTGAGCATGTGAACCCCAGAGTGTGCAGGGTAAGAATGTGAACGCCCAGAGTTTGCAGGGTGAGCATATGAACCCCAGAGTGTGCAGGGTAAGAATGTGAACGCCTGCCGGGCGGTGGTGGCGCACGCCTTTAATCCCAGCACTTGGGAGGCAGAGGCAGGCGGATTTCTGAGCCTCGAGAGTTCGAGGCTAGCCTGGTCTACAGAGTGAGTTCCAGGACAGCCAGAGCTACTCAGAGAAACCCTGTCTCGAAAAACCAAAAAAAAAAAAAAAACAAAAAAAGAATGTGAACGCCCAGAGTTTGCAGGGTGAGCATGTGAACCCCAGAGTGTGCAGGGTGAGCATGTGAACCCCAGAGTGTTCAGGGTGAGCATGTGAACCCCCAGAGTGTACAGGGTGAGCATGTGAACCCCAGAGTGTGCAGGGTGAGCATGTGAACCCCCAGAGTGTGCAGGGTGAGCATGTGAGCTGCCATTTTCTCTTTCTTCCTCTCTTCCCCTCCTTTCTTTCTTTTTGCTTTTGTTTTTTTTTTTGTTTTGTTTTTTATTTTGGTTTTTCAAGACAGGGTTTCTTAGTGTAGCCTTGGCTGTCCTGGAACTAGCTCTGTAGACCAGGATGTCCTCTACCTTGAATTCACAGAAATCCACCTGCCTCTGCCTCCTAACTGTTAGGATCAAAGGCCTCTACCACCATTACCTGGCGTTGAAGTCTTTATTTTTAAACAGTTTATTAATTTATTTTATGTACATTGGTGTTTTGCCTGCAAGTATGTCTGTGTGGAGAATCAGATCATCTTGAACTAGAATTACAGAAAGTTGTGAACTGCCATGTGAGTGTTGGGAATTCAACTTGGGTCCTCTGGAAGAGCAACCAGTGCTCTTAAGTCCTGAGCCATTTGTCCAGCAGCCCAAGAGGTTTGTTGTTATGTTTCAATGGGTCTTTATTGCTGCTCTAATAACACTTTGTAAAGCGGTAACTCTAAAGTCCTTTAGGAACCAGATTAGAGACCAGAACCTGAAACAGTTTTGGCATCTCTGGCTTCTGGCAAGTGATCCAAGGATGTTTTTATTGTTAATCCCACCAGGTGAGAATAAGATTGCTACCACAATTTTAAGCCAAAATTTGAAGCAAATTTTAATTAAAAACTAGCCAGGAAGATGGGCTCTGGTCATGTCATGGTTTGCAGGAGCTTAAAAAGGCAAAACCGCAGAGCTAGCGTATTTCCCATCAGATCCAATCAGGGGCAAGTGTACATCCTGACATATTTTCTGACCACATACCTCTCAGCCACCTGTGATTAAGCACATCCAATGCAAATGGGTCAAATAAACATAGGAACAACAGGAACATATTTTTAGCTGTAAACAAAACTCTTAACCTGCAACGTATATTTTTCCTGGTTTAGTCTCACACTGGTTGTCAGCCAAGAAGAAAACTGGTTGCTTCTCTTTGGAGTCTTTAAACCCTAAGCTGCCTAACCAAGCTCTACCTCCTATGATCATCATTCCCATCTCTGATGAAGAGGCCTGGCTTCTTAAAGCTTGTCACCGTCTCCAGTGCTATCAAGCTGAGAACGAAACCTTCCGAGTACAGACCTGTGTAAGAACAAGCTGAAACGCCGGGCAGTGGTGGCGCACGCCTTTTCCCAGCACTTGGAAGGCAAAGGCAGGCGGATCTCTGAGTTTGAGAGTTAGAGGCTAGCCTGGTCTACAGAGTGAGTTCCAGGACAGCCAGGGCTACACAGAGAAACCATGTCTCGAAAAAACAAAAAAACAAAAAAACAAAAAAGAAAAAAAGAAAGAAAAAAAAAAGAACAAGCTGAAATAGCCAACCCACAGGAACATGTCAGTCTGAAAACGTGCTTTGTTGTTCAGGTCAAAAACTTCAGCAAAAGTGAAATGTTTAGTTGTTTTGTTTTGCTTTATGGACTGACCCCAGGGCCTAACATTTGCTGGAGAACCAGTCCACCACTATGCTGTCCTTCTAGACTAAGTTAATGTCGTAGTTGGTGAGCATATCATTGTGCAGAGGGAAAATGGAGTCAAATAATAGAGGCTGGATTCTGACAGGCAGGAACAAACATGGCTCTCACTAAAGCCTCTTCTAACCAGCATCCCGCCTGCGGCTACCACAACCAAAAGAACTGGCCTCTTTTTTTTTTTTTTTAATAAATAAATACTTTTAAAAAATAGATAGCTGGGCTTGGTGGCACTGGCCTGTGACAAACAAACAAAGCCCCAACTTGACAGTACCAAATCTTTCTCCTTTTCTTTAACCACACACCCAGGAAGTAAAGAGGCCAACAGGGCTTGGTCATGCATGCCTTTGATCCCAGCACTTGGGAGGCAGAAGCAGATGGATCTCTGTGAGTATTGGCTATTTTGTACAATCAGCGATGCAAAGAAAGAACCAACATTGCTCTTTGGGCAGATGTGTGCTAGCTTAAGGGAAGGTGCTGGAAGGAATTTCTTTGAATTCAGGCTGAACTCCTTAAAAAACTAAAAGATATCAATATATTATAAAAGCTCTGAATATGGTGAATGACTTCAGTGTTCACCTTAAATACTAGCTGTGAGTAGCTTGAATGAGAGGGGTCCCCACAGGCTCATATGTTTGAATCCTTGGTCTGCAGTTAATGAGACTGTTTGGAAAGGATTATGAGGTATGGCTTTGTTGGAGGAGGTGTGTCACTTGGGTGGGCTTTGGGGTTTCCAAAGCCTATGCCATTCCCAATTAGCGTTCTCCCTCTCCCTCTCCCTCTCCCTCTCCCTCTCCC
>NW_021621003.1:4727960-4751012 GCF_004785775.1 Grammomys surdaster | reverse complement strand
CCCTCTCCTCCCTCTCCTCCCTCTCCTCCCTCTCCTCCCTCTCTCTCTCTCCTTCTCTCTCTCTCTCTCTCTCTCTCTCTCTCTCTCTCTCTCTCCCTCTCTCCCCATCTCTCTGTCTCTCTCTGTCTCTCTCTGCTACACAGGTGTAATTTCAACATGTCAGCTCTGAGCTACTGATCCAGCACTCTGCCTGCTTCCTGCTGCTGCCTGCCTATTTGCTGCCTGCCTGCTGCCTAACTGCCTGCTGCCTAACTGCCTCAACCAAACCTCCCACCATGATCATGATCACTCTCCGAAATCATGATCCCCCAAACTAAATGCTTTCTTTATAAGTTGTTTAGGTCATGGTGTTTAGTCATGGCAATAAAAAAGTAACTAAGACACTGGTGGATGGGTGACGGTTTAAAGCAGCTCAGCTAACAGTTGGAAGGCAGCCCTGTGAGTGTCTGTGCAGAACTGCTGTAATCAGTGTTTAACGTGGGAACCCTGAGTCGAGATTCTCTTCTTACGTGTCATGAAAATCATATCTGTGATTTAAGAATCACTCTCCTCAATTGTCTGTCTCTTCTAAAATACAAATGTGGTTTTTAAGAATAATCCACAAAAAACTGACTCCCCAAAATCAGAAAACACTTTAGGTCAGTAAATGACAGGAAGGACTACATTTCCATCAGAGAGTATTTATTAACCCATGTATCAAAATCTGGTGAACCTGTGGATCTGTGACCTCCCCCCCACACTGCAACACTTACTCGCAATGTCTTGCTAGAGATGGTGAGGTTCAAATATGATCGCTGTTTATTTCTGTATCTTTATGTGACTCTGGGTTCTTAAAATTCCATGACCTGAGAAAAGACAAGAGAAATTGTCTGGATACTAAACCCACTGTTTGATACTGGTACGCGCTAGTTTGGTGTCCAGATTTAATACATGCTATATACAAACAAGACAGATAGGAAACTCTTTTCCCCTTGATGTTAAGAGCTATATAAAATTTTGAAACAAAATTCGGGACTGGAGAGATGAGGAAAGCAGTGAAGCTCTTGCTGTGCTAGCACAAGGACCTGAATTCAGATCTGTAACCACCACATAAAAATTGGGGATAGGGTGAATCTGCAATCCCAGCACTGGGGAGGTGCAGACAGGGGGTCCCAGGCCACCTGGGATTGTTAAATACCCAGTCTATCTCTAGGACCAAACAAACAAGGTGGCACGTGGTAGAAAAGATATCTGACCCAATGTCATCCCATAGTCTACCTACTTGCAGTCTGGGGCATGCTCACTGCACATGCATGCACACACATGTACATGCATGCACACATGCATACATGCTCTTGCATACATACATGTACAATGAGTGTGCACAATATGGTGATCAGGTATGATCAACACAAACTGTGTTTGTTGTCCTGTACTACATGGCTTCTGGAAGCTAATGTTAGACTTCTCACACGTACCTACTCAAGTGTCTAGTGACCCACTCAAGTCAGTGAGGCTGTCTTGGAACATTATCACAATAACTTAGGTAACTTCCCAACATGCTCTCACACAGTGTCTCCCTGAGACTGGAAAAGGATAACATTTCATTGATCCCACAGTTAATTAGTTCCTAGAACTAGTCAAGGTTTGGTAACTGCAATGGCAGATCATTAAAATCCATCAAAGTATTCAGAGATAAACAGTCCACTTCACCAGCATTTTACATTACAACAAAACCCTCCCCAATTTTCTTGTGACAAACAAGGTAGCCATACACTATGGAACATTGTAAGTGACCAGTACACAAGTGCGTCACCAACAGCATAGTCATCTATAGTGTGTTCATATAAATGTTGAATAGATCACGATTTTTAAAACATATGTAATACACACTCTTGGGACAATTATTAACATTTGGGTTTGAGCTGGAGGTTATGGGATTGTCTTAGGTGTAACAATGCAACTTTGAAGCTTTGAAGGACAATACACCTCTTATATGAATCTTGAGGAAGTATTTAAATGCAAAATGTCATGACAGTCTACAACTTATTTTCAGTGGTTCAGAAATATAGTTAGAAGTCAGGCATGATGGTGCACACCTTTAATACCAATACTCAGGAGGCAGAGGCAGGCAGATCTCTGTGATTTTGAAGCCCACATGATCTACATAGTGAATTCCAGGACAGCCAGAGAGGCCTTGCCTCAAACAAGCAAATGAACAAAGAAACAAAACAAAAAAACCAACAACAAGGGGCTGGAGAAATGGCTCAGCAGTTAAGAGCACTGATTGCTCTCCCAGAGGTCCTGAGTTCAAATCCCAGCAACCACATGGTGGCTCACAACCATCCATAATGAGATTGGATGCCCTATTCTGGTGTGTCCGAAGACAGCGACAGTGTACTCATAAATAAAATAAATAAATAAATCTTTAAAAAAAAACCCAACAACAGAAAAGCATGGCTAGATGAAGATTGTTAATCCTAGCTAACCGCTAAATGTAGGTGGGTGGCAGGCTCTGCTCATTGTGACTCATTAATAATGGATAATAGTAGTTATACGGGGTATAATGAAATGGCTCAGCAGTTAGGAACTCTGGCTGCTCTCCCAGAGGTCCTGAGTTTAATTCCCAGCAACACACGGAGGCTTACAACCATCTGTATGCCCTCTTCTGGTGTGCATGAAGACAGAGCACACATGTACATAAAATACATAAATAAATAAGTCTTTTAAAAAAGATGTCCTCTGACATCTACACCTGTGCTATGGTAGGTGACTATACTGCCCACCCAACATGATAATAAATAAAAATATTTTTAAATGGTTGTACGGATTGGTAGTTAAATGTATTGGTTTCTGTTACTTGGGACTGATTCCAGGATCTCAGGTGTGCCCAGCAAGCATTGTGTCTAGACCTATACCCCCAGCCTGGTCTCTTCCTTTTAACTTTTCTGGGTGTTTAACTTTTTTCAGAATAAAAACTTTGGGAGAGACTTTCATTAGTTTTTTCTTCCCTGTCAAAAACAAGTGATGATTATGTAATTCCCCAAAGGGAATCCCTTCCCAAAATGTGAAATAGAAATTGGAGAGAGCATACAGATCTGAGCAATTTTCAAAGAGATTGTGTTTCTGTTAAATCACTGCTCAGGGGTAAACACAGATCTGAAGCAACACTTCCTGACCTTTGTCATAACAGTTATCAAATGCTTCTTCATCCAAATGCTCCTGGACCTTGTACACTCAAGTTTGACAGCAACACTGAGTCTTCCTAGTCATCTGCAAGCTTTATCATACGGTCCACACACATGCTCGGATTGTGATACTCCTGGGGATCTGTGAGAACACATCCAGGATGCATTTCCCCCGAAGAGTTCCTAGTTCAGCTAGAAAGAAATTAAGAAACCCAGAAAAACTCAGAAGTGTAAACTAAAACAATGGAGTTCCAAAAAAGGATCACGGGGAGAAAACTAAACCGTGATTTTATAAGCTGTGTGTTCACAGTGACTGGACAGCCACAGAGCTCATGTGTCTACATAGAGTATAATTTTTGTCAAGGCTGAGTAGATTCAGGGCACCGCAACATCAATTTTCTGTTACTATTCTCCACACCCCTAATTCAGGCATCCTTTCTCTGATGCTAAGCCTACAACAACATTAAATATATAAGCAAGGGAGAAAAATAGTGGCTGGAGGGGCTCAAGACGCTGAGAGGTTCCGTGCTTGTTGCTCTTACGGAAGACTTGAACCTGATTCCCAGCATGGAGCCTGATTGCTTATACATGCCCGTAACTCCAGCACCAGGGGGTCTGATGCCCTCGTCTGTCCTCTGTGGGCACATCTGTCCTCCGTACATATGTGATGCTCACAGACACACAAACCAGAGGCTGCAGTTTCATCATGCCAGCCCACAACGCTCCGGATAAAAAGTGTGTCCCAGGATTGGGTAAGTATGACACCTGTGGTATTTACTTAGTGATGTCCCTGGTACCCTTAAAGAAGGCTGAAAAAAAAATAGTCTTTCTCCCAGAGTCAAAAATGCAAAAAAGTAGTAGAATTCTTGTAGCTACTATGACTGACACATTGTAAAAAGCTTTGTCCTTTTGTTGGTGCATGTCTTTTTTTTTTTTTTTTTTTTTTTTTTTTTTTTGGTTTTTCGAGACAGGGTTTGTCTGTGTAGCCTTGGCTGTCCTGGAACTCACTCTGTAGACCAGGCTGGCCTCGAATTCAGAAATCCACCTGCCTTTGCCTCCCAAGTGCTGGGATTAAAGGCATGTGCCACCACCGCCCAGCGGTGCACGTCTTTAATCCCAGCACTTGGAAGATAGCACAGGTGGGTTTCTGTGAGTGAAGGAGTGAAGGCCAGACTGGTTCATACAGGAAGTTCCAGGACAGCTAGGACTACACAGAGAAACCGCCTCGAAAAAACAAAAACAAAAGCAACAACAAAAAGCTTTGTCCTTGGCTTTCTCTGTGTGTAGTGTCAGTACTTGAGAGGAGACACCACAAATTCCAGCTTAGTCTAGTCTATCTGGCAAATTTCAGGCTAGCCACAGCTACATAGCGAGACCTTGTATCAAAAAACAAAACAGATACAGCCTATATGAGGCAGGATACAGCCCTGTGGTAGTGTGTTTGCTTAGCGTGCAGAAAGCCCTAAATCCAATCCCAGTACCTCACATATACACAGAAAGTTTATTTTATGTGACAGAGCTATTAAAACCCTGACATTTTGGAGATGACCCTTGCCTGCCACCACCAAGAGGGGGGTGGAGCAGAAGACACCCAGAGACCTGGGTGCCACTAAGATGAGCAAGTAAGTGGTGGAGAGATGGGACAGAAGGAGAAGCAGAAGGATGTGTACACAGTGGAGAGAGACTAAGCTGAAGACTGGATGGGCTTGTGAGGAAAAGCCTAATGTGAATAACCAGCTCTGCCGCTCGAGATGAAGTCCCAGCCTGTGGGTCCTTGGCACTGCAGCAGCTGGGGTCTGTGTCATTGAACATAGCCCATATTACCACCAAAGGCCATGCGGGCGTCCCTGGTCTGGGCTGCTGCCTGGGGCCGTGTAGATGTCCGAGGGCTGTGCAAGGCTGGCCTCGCCCCTCACCTGGACAGTGCTGGAGAGCTTGCCCTGGTGGTGTGGGTGCAGGAGAACTCATGGGCTGACCAACTTAGCTGCCACCCAGGTCCAGACCCAGGGCTTTGAGTTGACTCATCCCAACATCTGCCCCATCTATGAACTGCTGGAGCACGTGAGGGGACAAGTCCTTTAGATTCAAAGCTGTAGGATCATGACACAGAGCAACAATAGGACGTCTGAGAGGAGTCCCAGTGAGGATTTAGTATTGATAGTGTAGCAGAAGCCAGAGGCCTCACGCCAGACAAGCGACTCACTGCCACGGACATTTGCGAGTAAAGACATATGGACAAAGGGTATACCGTGGGACACACTGTGACACACTACAGCTCCAACAGTGAGATGGGGCTTGTTTTGTTTATTTCTATTTTAGTTTTTATTTTCTTTTGGGGAAGGTTGCAAGGGTGGAGAGGAATACACAGGGATGAGGAGGGGCGTGGGACTAGAGTGCATGAAATTCACAAAGAATAAATAAAAAGGTTTTAGAAACTTGACTTTTTTGTGAATATAAAAGATGACAATGGTTTTAAAATTAAAAACATTATTTTTTAATATTTAGTGTGTGTGTGTGTGAGAGGGGGGGTTATAAGTGTGAGCCATCTAGCGTGGGGATCAAGAATTGAACTTGGGTCCTCTGAATATAAATATTATTAATTAATAATAATTTCTGACAGAGTCTCATATACCCCAGGCTATCCTCCACATGTATGTGGCTGAGAATAATTTTGAATGTCTGATCTTCCTGCCATTACCTTTCAGATGCTGGGATTACAGGTGACTGCCGGGATGGTATGGTGCTGG
The DNA here is from genome assembly GCF_004785775.1 of Grammomys surdaster. Taxonomy (NCBI): domain Eukaryota; kingdom Metazoa; phylum Chordata; class Mammalia; order Rodentia; family Muridae; genus Grammomys; species Grammomys surdaster. The sequence goes on along the minus strand of NW_021621003.1, from coordinate 4,745,098 downwards.
GCATTGAACCCCGGGTTTCATGCATACTAAGCATCACTAGCTCTAAAAAAAAAAAAAAAAAAAAAATTAGCAAGTGAAAATTATGTTACCGCTAGATGGCGCTATATGGGCATGATTTTTTTTTTTTTTTTTTTTTTTAATTAGTACAAACTGAAAAACAGGCTTGCATGCTTGTCTTGCTACCATTTAGGAGGATAGAGAGTTTGAAGCCAGCTTGGGTTATACATTTAGTCTTTGTCTCAAAAGCTAACAGGAAAATTTGTGGCATAATTGGAGATAAAATATTAATATTGATATATTACTTATTTGTCTAAAGTTAGTCATTCTATAGTTACTTAAAACAATATTTTTAGTATCTTTAATTATGTGTATTATGAGTGTACATGTATGTGTAAGCGTGCATGTGTGTGTGTCTGTGCCCATGTGCACATGTGTTTGTATGTGTGTGCGCACGTGCATATGAGTGCAGGTGCCTCATAGGGCTGAAATCCCCCTGGAGCTGGAGTCACACTTGGTTGTGAAGTGCTGGATGTGGATGCTAGGAAATGACCTCAGGTTCCTTTTTTGTTTGTTTGTTTTTTGAGACAGGGTTTCTCTGTGTAGCCCTGGCTGTCCTGGAACTCACTCTGTAGACCAGGCTGGCCTCAAACTCAGAAATCCACCTGGTTCTGCCTCCCAAGTGCTGGGATTAAAGGCGTGCGCCACCACTGCCCGGCCTCAGGTTCCCTTCAAGAGCATTGCGTGCACTTAACCACTGACCCATCGCTCAGTCCCAAACAGTTTTGCCCTATTGTGGCAGGTTTGAGAATTTATTTTATTGATTTATAAAATTATCCTAAGAAAATGTTTCGGGCTGGAGAGATGGCTCAGTGGTTAAGAGCACTGACTGCACTTCCAGAGGTCCTGAGTTCAAATCCCAGCAACCACATGGTGGCTCACAACCATCTGTAATGAGATCTGATGCCCTCTTCTGGTGTGTCTGAAGACAGCTACAGTGTATACATATATAATAAATAAATCTTTAAAAAAAGAAAAAGAAAATGTTTCTTTCTACTTAGGACATCCTTTCCTGTACACATAAATTACTGGACTAGACTCTTAATAAGTAAAGAACACAAAGATGAGTTCCTAAAGAAGAAAGACAAATGCATACAGCTATGCGAAAATATATGCAAACTCACTAACAACTCAAAACTAAAGCAACAGGACAGGTCTTGTAAAGCAGTCCCTCCAGGGAGCGAAAGCAGTAAGAGGTGCTTTGTACAAGCCTGTAGGTCCAGAACTTAGAGTGCCTAAACTTTAACCTAGTACTTCAAAGTCTGAAGGAGATACTCAGAAGTATAGACATACTCACATATAAGGGAATGGTTTATAGTGTTATATATAATTATTGCATAAATTAGTGTATGCACGTGCTTCTTAACAGGCATTTACAAACTCGGAACTAATTTTAAATGACAGAAGGAAATAAAAAAAGCAGAGAAACACTCTCTACCTGGGAGTCTAGCATCACAGCACACCCAGCTGAGAATCAGGTATGTCCCCCTCTGTCCCCCTCTGTCCTTCCTGTCCTCCATTACTGTTTCAGTCTTCAGGTCCCAGCCCTGTATCAGGCCACTTGCAGTGTCTCTTCCTTCTCCATCCATTCCCAGTGGACTCCACCACCTCATGGTAGATCCAGCTATCTCCCTCCCTCACGATCCTGTCAGCTGCAGGAACCTAGGACCCCCATGGCCACACTGGGCTGGGACTCAGTTGGTGACTTCCACTCTCACTCTTATCCCCACTGCAGTCTCTCCAGCCTCATCCCAGAGCTGTAGCTTGAAGGACTGTTCCCCCCAACCCACACCTACCTCCACTCCTGGGACACTGTTAAACACTGGAGTAGACACACCATTTCTCCCTCCTGTGGACCCTCTCAGCTACCTTATTCTAACACATTCCATTCCTTCCCTTCCTGTCAGCTGCTGTTCCCCCCCAGACATACTTTATACATGGTACCCTCAGTATCCAGATCTAGTGGGGACTCGGGTAGGTGAATGACACTATCCTTTCTATCCCCGATTACAATCTCTCCATTTCCACCCTCACCACAGCAACAACATGCCTACAGGTACCCCTCCTCCCACCTCAACCTCATTCACTGGAGACTCCAAATCTTGGCTAGGACCCAGGGTTCCCCTATTCCTTTCATCCCTGTCTCTCTAGAAGATTCTTTACCTTCTTATAACATTTTTGCAAGATAACCTCTTCCCATCACAGCTTCAGATCCCTGAGCACCCCACTTATAGGTGTGAACAGGATCCCCTCAGCCTTTTCTTCTAGCCCACTTCTATTCTTCTGTCACCCACTGACCTGCGGAAGTACCTCCTACCAGACAACCCACAGCCGTCACACTTTCCTAAGATCCAGAGAAGCCAATAATAAGCATGGAATGGAAGACCCACCCAAGAAAAACAAGATTATATGTCAACACCTAGAATCACAAGCGTCCCAAGCCCAGACACCTAGACACAAGAGTAAAATCACAATTGATGACAGCCAAGACAATATGCCTCCACCAGAATCCAGCAATCCTACAATTCTAGGCTCAGAGAAATGTGATATAGCTGAACATAAGATAAGGACTTCAAAACACTAATTACGAATATATTCAAGGGCCTTAGAGATATTAATAAATTCCTTAATAAAGTCTGTGAAAACAGAAAAAATTTGAATGAAATAATAAAAACAATCCAAGACATAAAAGAAGAGTTTAACAAAGAAACAGAATCACTAATGAAAACCTAAACTGAAATAAAACTGGAAAGAAAAAATTTAGGAAGTCAAACAAAACCCTAGGTAAGCCTCACCAACAGAGCATAAGCCGTGAAATGAAGATCTTAGACTTCGAAGACAAAGTAGATGATATGGACACCTTAGTCAAAGAAAATGCTAAATAAATAAAACTCCATGCACAAAGCATTCAGGAAATCTGGGATACTATGTAAAGACAAAATCTGTGAATAACAAGAATAGAGGAAGAAAAGAAGGAAGAGACACAAGTTAAGGCACAGAAAACTATTTTCAACAAAAATCATAGAACAAAATTTCCCTAACCTAAAGAAGGAGGTCATTACCAAGATACAAGAACCATACAGAACACCAAGCAGACTGAACCAGAAAAGACATTCCCCATGACACATAATAAAAACATTAAACATATAGAGCAAAGAAAAAATATATAAAAAAAACTACAAGGGAAAAAAACAGTAACATGTAAAGACAGACCTATTAGAGTAATATCTGACTTTTCTTTTTTTTTTTTTTGGTTTTTCGAGACAAGGTTTTTCTCTGTAGCCCTGGCTGTCCTGGAACTCACTCTGTAGACCAGGCTAGCCTCGAACTCTCAAACTCCGAAATCCACCTGCCTCTGCCTCCCAAGTGCTGGGATTAAAGGCGTGTGCCACCACCGCCCGGCAATATCTGACTTTTCAATGAAACTATAAAAGCCAGAAGGCCCTGGATAGATGTTCTACAAACTCAAAGAGGTGACAGATGCCACCCAGACTAGTATTCCCAGCAAAACTATCCTTCAAAATAGAGAAAGAAAATCATTGCATGACATAATTTAAGCACTATCTATTTAAAAATCCAGGTCTATAGAAGGTTCTAGAAGAAAAACAGCAACCTAAAGATGAAATGGAAATTTCTGGTTTCTTTGGAGACTCAGTTGTATCATGTGATGTTTTTCTGGAAACTGTCTTATGAGAGGATGTTTTTCTGAAAACAGACACATGTTTTTCTGGAAGCTTCTTGGAAAGGGGGCATGTGATATTTTGCTAGAGTGGATGCTTGAGAGAACACATAATGTTTTGAAAGGATATGTATAACCCAAAAGACAGTGGATGATGCTGTCACATTGGTTTTCTTTGCCATTCTTTGTTGGTCTTCATTGGGCTTTGCTGATGCTGGTTTTCACTGATGACACTGTGGCAGTAGTTGACCTTGCCTTCCTTGTTAATTATCATTTGTTATGACTTTGTAGAAAGAAACGTACCAAAGAACTTCTCCTGATATTCTGGAAGCTTCTTGCTACTTCCACAGATTTAGGGTGATTGGCAGGACCTCTTGGTTTCTTCTGGATTGAACTGTCAATGCTGATTTATAAATTGTGCTTGCAAGCGGATCAAATTACCACTGATGATTCGTGTGAACTGAATTGTTAATATTCACACACAGAAGATTGGAATCACCCCCAAAGAACTATTTCAAAACAGGGCCACATCCCCCTTAGCCCTATTAACCTTTCCTTCCAACTAACTCTGGTGGGTGGTGGGCTAGAAGGGAGGTTAAAGAGTTTATGAACTCTCATTAAAGTAGGTTTTGAAAAATAAAAGCATATATATATATATATATATTTATATATATATATGTCTCCTACATAAAGAGGTTAACCATACCCAAGAAAACACAGGAATAAATAGCTCCAGACCAGCAAGTCAAAAGAGGGGGGCAACCTCATATCTCATCAACAAAATAACAGGAATCAACAAACGCTGTAACCCCCAACATTAATGGTCTCAATTCCCCAATACAAAGACACAAAATAATGGAATGTATTTGAAAACAGGATCTTGCTTTCTGATGCATTCGAAAAACACACCTTAACATCAGGGGCAGACATTATCTCAGTGTGAAAGGATGGAAAAAGATATTCTAAACAAGTGGACCCAGTAAACAAGCAGGTATAGCCATTTTAATATCTGACAAAACAGTCTTCAGATCAAAACTAACCTGAAGAGCTAGTGAAAGACACTTCATACTCATTGTGATGGTTTGAACAGGTACGGCCTCCACGAACTCATATGTTTGAATGTTTGGCCAATAGGAAGAGGCACTATTAGGCGGTGTGGCCTTGTGGAATGAGTGTGGCCTTGGAGGAAGTGTGTGTCACTGTGGAGACAGACCTTGAAGTCTCCTATGCACAATCTATGCCCAGTGTGGCTCAAGGTCTCCTTCTGCTGCCTTGTGGATCAAGATGTAGAAGTCTCAGATCCTTCTCCAGCACCATGTCTGCCTGCATACCTGTGACTCGCGCCCACCTCGCCAGCAAGGAAGACACGGCAACACACCAGGATCCTTCCGCAGCAAACGTTTATTCCAAATGAAAATGGAGGAAGACCCCAGGCCCGGAAAATGCACTGCTTATATACCCTTAGAGCGGTGTGTTCACCTCTGACTGGCTGCTTACTCGTTGCCCGCCAAAACGCCCTGGGATGGGCTTTGACTTTGGCGCGCTTTTACCATAGCACAGGCGCAGTTTACTTGTTTACTAGGAGGCGCACCGGATGCCAGCGCCATCTTGCAATGGCGAATTCTGCCAACACAAGCCGCGGCTTCCTACACATACCATCATGTTTCCCATGATGACAATTATAGGCATCCTCTGAAACTGTAAGCCAGCCCCAGTAAAATGTTTTCCTTTATAAGAGTTGTCATTGGTTATGTTGTCTCTTGGCATTAGTAGAAATCCTAACTAAGACACTTGCCAAAGGAAAAACACTACTTCAGTAAAATCATATGTTTACCCTCACATGGTGATTGAGGGAGCCTTAGGTGCTCCACTTTCACCTATAGACAGGTCAGTTAGACAAAAACTATACAGAAATGATGGATCTACCTGATGTTATATGTCAAATGGATCTAACAGATATTTACAGAACACTTCACCCAAACACAAATAATATACATTTTTCTTAGACTCTCATGGAACTTTCTCCAAAATCAACCACATATTGGACACAAAACAAGTCTCAGCAGATATTTTTTAAAAATTGAAATTACACCCTGCATTTTATATGACTTCCATGGATTAAAGCTGGATATCAACGAGAACAGAAACAACAAGAACTTTATAACTATGTAGAGATTGAGCAACTCACAACTGAATGAAAAATGAGTCAAGACAGAAATAAAGAAGGGAACTTAAAAGTTTTCAGAATTAAACGAAAATGAAAACACAACATAACACAACATACCCAAATGTATGGGACACAGTGAATATGGTTCTAAGAGGTACTAAGTGCCTACACCAAAAAATTGGTGAGATCTTTTATTAAGAGCTTAACAGTACACTTGAAAGATCTAGAACAACCCAGACACTGGTGGTGCATATCTTTAACCCCAGCACTTGGGAGACAGAGGCAGGCAGATTCTTGAGTTCAAGGCCAGCCTTGGTCTACAGAGCAAGTTTCAGGACAGCCAGGGCTACACAGAGACACTCTGTCTTGAAAAACCAAGGAGTAAACTGCAAAAAATAGTCAAACTCAGGGTTGAAATCAATAAAATAGAAACAAACAAATGAAGAACAATATAAAGAATGAAACAAAAATTGAATTTTTGAGACTCAGTATAATTGATAAACTCTCAGCCAAATTAATTAAAAGACAGAGAAAGAAGATGCAAATTAATAAAATTAGAGACGAAAAGGGGGCATCACAGCAGACACTGAAGAAATCCAGAGAACCATAAACATATACTTTTAAAATCTATACTCCACCAAACTGGAAAACCTAAAAAGAATAAAGGGATACATTTCTTGATATATATATAACCTACCAAAGTGAAATTGGGGTCAGATGAGCAGTTTAAACAGCTCCAGACCCTTCAGTGGTATAGAAGTGAGATCGTGATATAGAAGTAATAAAAACTGTCCCAAGCAAAATAAACCAGGTTTCATACAGAATTCTACCAGACAGTCAAAAGAAAATTGATGATAATGTTCCTCAAATTATTCTGCAAAATAGAAACAGGAGGAACATTACTCAATTCTGTTTAATACCTGATTACCCTGATAGCTAATCACACAAAGACCCAACGATAAAAGAAAATTACAGGTCAATTTTCCTTATGAACATAAATGCAAAAATCCTCCAAAAAGTATTTCCAAGCCAAATCCAAGAACACATCCAAAAGATCATCTGTCATGGTCAAGCAAGCTTCCTTTCAGATATACAGGGATGGTTCAACAAATGTAAATCTACCACATAAACAGACCGAAAGACAAAAACACAGGATCATATCATTAGATGTAAACCAGGCTGGCCTCGAACTCAGAGACCCACCTGCCTCTGCCTCCCAAGTGCTGGGATCAAAGGCGTGCACCACCACCCAAAGTTCATTTTATTTTATTCTTTTAAAGATTTATCTATGTATATGAGTACATAGATATACTAGCTGTCTTCAGACACACCAGAAGAGGGTGCCCATTACAGATGACTGTGAGCCACCATGTGGTTCCTAGCAATGGAATTCAGGACCTCTGGAAGAGCAGTCGGTGTTCTTAACCACTGAGCCATCTCTCCAGCACCAAAGTTCATTTTAAACAATAGGAATTTTGAATAATCACATTTAGACAGATGTGACAGAGTCTATGGAGTCCATTTGTCTTCTTCAACATTTTTCTTCAGTTTATTTATGGCTTTGGTTGACTCAAATTTAAAATTTAGGGACCTCCCACCCCATTTTTGTTCTGTTTTGTTTTTGGAACAGAGTAACCCAGGCAACTCTCAAATTTATGATCCTCCTGCCTCAGTCTCCTTAATGCTGGGGTTACAGGTATGTGCCTCATGTGGCTTTGAATTTTAATTTTATGCGCTATAATTCACACCAAGTTCTCTAATTACTACAAATCTGTGAACTCAGTCGCTCCTCAGGTCATCAGAAAACTAGTTACTGAAAATGTCGTCAGTTTGAATGAAGTCAGTGCAAGCATTTGTAAGCAGAAATGTTCGCTCGTTGGATGCTCCCTTTTTAACCCAGGTCATCTGTTTAGTGTCTTCACTAAAAAGTCTGGGATTAGGCAGGATGACCTTGCCCACATTGCCGTCCCGTCCTTTCGAGAGTACCTTGCTGACCTAGCTGTCCTTGCAGGGACTGGTCAGAGGACAGTTAGGAATTAACAGTGTGGCATTCCATCTGGTGTGGTGCTTGGTAAATTATTTATCCTGTTTCTTTGCCTATAAAATTAAGCTGGTGGCCCAGATGGCCTGTGACTCACAGTCTAATGAGGCAGCAGGGTTGAAATGAGACTGCATTCAATGCTGCAATGTTCAGGGTCTCTTCAGGACAGTGTCTATGGGAGGAACTTCCTGGGCTTGTCACTTAACTTTTCTCCCAGAAGTGTAGTTTAGGGACTAGCATCAACTTCCATTTTCATCTTTTTTTTTTAAGATTTATATATTTTATGTATGCAGGCACTTTTGTATATATAAATAAATATATATATATATATATATATATATATATATATATATATATATATATATATACACCAGAAGATGGCATAAGACAATCGTGAGTGGCCATGTGGGTGCTGGGAATTGAACTTAGGACCTTTGGCAGAGCAGTGAGTGCTCTTAACCACTGAGCCATCTCCAGTGCCTGACTTCTATTTTTTAGTGCTACGATCTGGATGCTTGTGTCCCTTCCAAAACTGCAGAACCGCTACTCTTCAAGGGTGATGGGTGGTGAGAAATAGACCTCTGGGTGGTGACCGAGACATGAGATCAAAGCTCTCACAAGTAGAGCCTGAAGAACTCACCTGCCTCTTCCTGCCATGTGAGTACGAAGCTAGCAGGTGCTGGATGAGAAAGGGGGCCTACAGCAGAGCCAGAACTTTGTTCTGGGGGTTCCCAGACTCTGTAACTGTGAGAAATAAATATTTATTTATAAATTACCAGCTGATGGGTTTATTTGTTTTGTTTTGAGAGACACTGTAGTAGTCAGGGTTCTCTAGAGAAACAATACGTAGAATTAATCTATACATACGTAGGAAGGGGAGTTAGTAGCGTGGCTTACAGTCCAATTAGTCCAACAGTGGCTGCCTCCTAATGCAAAGTCCAGGAATCCAGGAGCTGTCCAGTCCATGAGGCTGGATCTCCCAGCTGGTGGCTGGTCTTCAGTGTACACCAGAATCCTAAAGAAGTAGGCTTTAACACCAGTGAGGGAACAAACATCCTAGCCAGGGTGAGGGCAAGCAGGGAAAGAGAAGTGCTTCCTGCTTCCTGCTTGCATGTCCTTTATATATGCTGCCCCCAGAAAGTGTGACCCAGATTTAAGGTGGGTCTTCCCACCTCAAATGATTCAGTCAAAAAAAATCCCCTGCAGGTGTATGGGATTGCCTTTTAGTTAATTCCAGCTGTAGTCAAATTAACAACCACGAATGGGGGCTGGAGAGATGGCTCAGCTGTTAAGAAAACTGACTGTTCTCCCAGAGGTCCTGAGTTCAGTTCCCAGCAATCAGATGGTGGCTCATGCCACCTGCAAAGGGGTCTGATGTCCTCTTCTGGCATATAAGTGTACATGCAGACAGTGTACTCATACATACAAAGAGAATACATAAATAAATTAAAATACAAAAAACCAAAGCAAGAATGGTCATCGCTGAGGATGTCACCCTGTTGTTCAGACTGGTCTCAAGGGGTTGAGGATTTAGCTCAGTGGTAGAGCGCAGGCCCTGGGTTCCGTCCTCAGGTCTGGAAAAAAAAAAAAGACAAAATAACAGACTGGTCTCAAGTTCATGGTAGCTACTCAGCCAAATGCTGGTATTACAACTGTGATTATCATGTCCTGTCTTGAATACACTCTCGGGATGTGTTTAAAGGGACTCCAGACAAGGTATTTTATCCAAAACACCCACCCCACCTCCCGCTAATCCAACATTATTGTATTTAAATTTGGTCCCTGAAAATGTCGCAAATTCTTTATAAAGACATTTTTTAAAGATTTATTTATTTATTTTATTTATGAGTACACTTTATTTTATTTATGAGTACACTGTCGCTGGCTGTCTTCGGACACACCAGAAGAGGGCATCCAATCTCATTACGGATGGTTGTGAGCCACCATGTGGTTGCTGGGATTTGAACTCAGGACCTCTGGAAGAGCAGTCAGTGCTCTTAACCGCTAAGCCATCTCTCCAGCCCCCAAGACATTTTTTAAAATATTCAAAGAAACCAAACCTGAAAAGAACAAAATGCTGTAGAACAAGTGAAGTTCAAATGAAAACTTTGGTGAGGTTACAAGCAGACCTCCTGCAGGGCTGGAGGGACAGCACAGCAGTTAAAGGCACTTGCTGCTTTTGCTGGGACCTGAATTTAGTTCCTAACACCTACAAGGTAGCTCATAACTGCCTATAACCCCGATTTCAGGGAATCTGATGCCCTCTTCTGGCCACTTCAGGTACTGCATCCATGTGATACACTAAATGCATTCAGGCAAAACAATCAAACACATAAGAAAGAGCTTTCCAGGACCAGCAAGATAGCTCAGCAAGTAAAGGTCACCAACCCTGATGAATTCAGACCACCCCCCCCAACCCACACAGCAGGAGAGAACTGAGTCTTGCAAGTTGTCCTTTGACTTTCATGTATCTTCTGCAACACACGTATATTCCCTTGTAAGTAAAAAAATGATAGTTAACAATAGTTACAGCTGGGTGTGGCAGTGCATGTCATAATTCCAGCACTTAGGAGGAAGACTGCAAGTTCAGGGCCAGTATAGACTATATAATAAAAGCCTGTCTCAAAAGACAACAGTAACAACACAGGGCCAAGTATAAGCAAACAAACAAGCAAACAATGCTAAAATGTTCTCATTTAACACCTCTGCATGTTCTTTCTGTTTCTGGTGTGCCGTGCTTGAATGCCCCGTCACAGTTACTACTCAGCCACATGCACGTCAAGATTTACTTTGTATTTGTCTAAAAAATGCTTTCCTTCTATTTTTGACCATCAGGAAATAAGTCTAGGGTCTTAATTTTAGTAACGGCATTTACAGATATTAATAGTCAGATGGTCTTGAAGTAATATTTTAAAATGGCAGCACTCAATCTGCTTGTGTTACAGAGCCGCCATGTTCCCAACTAGGCTAGGTCTGAGGTCACAAGCAACGGAGGCATGTTCTCACTGCTGCTGCAGCTCAGTCATTTATTGTTGACTAAAACTGAGACCCAGACAATACATTGTTCTAATTTATCTCATCTGTTTCATTGATTTCTCTGATTCCTCCCCTACTTTGTTTTTTTGTATTGTTTTGGTTTTTTGAGACAGGTCCATGTAGCCCAGGGTGGCATATTTATACATTCCTGAGGCTTGTCTGAGCTCCTGATTCCTCTGTTTCCACTGCTCTGGGGCTGAGATTACAGGCATGCACCACCACACTGGGCTCGTCTTCTTTAGAACTGTTCTCTGAAGCTTCAGGTGTGTACCCTTAGTTAACTGTCTGTTGGCTGCCACTGTGCTAGGAGAGGACTGTGCTTGAACCCGAGCCACACAACTAAGACAAAGTCTCAGTGGAAGACAGAGATGTTACATCAGAAGCATAAATGTGCTTGAGCTTCCCAGAGATTACACTGGAAGAAACTCCTGATTCTGCCTAGGTATACCTGAGGCTATACCAGTTACTATGCTACAGGAGAAAGACCATCGTATGCGTTGAGTGCTTGGTTTGAAGGAGCCCTGGTACACTGTGCAGGGCACTCAGCCCAGCCTGTGTTATTCTAGGATATGGCTCTGTTTATAATCCACTAGAGGTTACAGGAAAAACTCGAAAGAGAGTCTTCTGAGGGGCTGGAGAGATAACTCATCAGTGAAGATAAGAGCACTGGTTGCTCTTCCAGAGGACTGAAGTTCAATTCCCAGCAACCACACAATGGCGCGCACACACACACACACACACACACACACACACACACAGAGTCTTCCAGGAAGACAGAGCAGAGAGTAGGGCACAAAGATGTTTCCATAGCTTCCACAGGAAAGAAGAGAAACTCAGGTTGTGTGAAGGGATTTGCCAGGGGAGTTAATGGAGGGAATGTAAATTTGCTCAATAGTTGTAGCTAGTACTTAGACAGCACACTGTTCCAAACAGTTAGCAGGGGCTGGAGAGATGACGCAGTGGTGGAGAGCACTGGCCATTCTTCCAGAGATCCTGAGTTCAATTCCCAACACATAGTGTTGTTCACAACCGTCTATAAAGGGATATGGTGCCCTCTCCTGGCAATCAGGTATACATGCAGCAGACCACTCATACAAAAAATAAATAAAGAAAAAATAATTAAAAATAAAACCAAGGGCTGGTGAGATGACTCAGTGGTTAAGAGCACTGACTGCTCTTCTAGAGGTCATGAGTTCAAATCCCAGCAACCTTATGATGGCTCACAACCATCCACAATGATATCTGATGCTCTCTTATGGGGTGTTTGAAGACAGCTACAGTGTACTTACATGTAATGAATAAATAAATAAATAAATAAATAAATAAAACCTTAAAAAAAATCCAAACAGCAAACAGACATTCACTCAGTTAACATCATACTTTTAGCTCCATTCTACAGAGGAAGCTACCATGGTGCTATTCAAATTTGCCCACAAAATTTCTGGTTCTTTTAAAGACATGGATATTAATACTATTACTCTATAACTAATGAAATATGACAGAAGTCCGTGATCTCCATAAACACCACAGCCATCAGAAGTGCTGATTCATGTAAGACAGGTAGGAAGTCTGGTTCAACACAACTTGGTAGCCGGTGTTGGTTCAGACTTCAAGACTCTGACTCTGGGAAGTTTATTTTAGGGATATGTAAGCACAGTACAATTTTGGGAAACGTTTTCTCGTGATAATTAAGCCAGTCTGATGTATACAACAAAGCTTAAGACATGATTACATTGAAATTCTTTACTAAGTACATGAGACCTCTTCCATAAAGATGGATTCTATTGACTGAGAAGCGAAGTTTAAGATAAGGATACAGAGGAAGATTGAAATAAACACGAGTCTGGGGCATCGGGGGTGGGGTAGGTATGACTTAGCCATACAGATAACACAGAGGTCACTGGGTTATTAACTGCCTCTGCTCCATTTGTAAAGTTCTTGTGATATCTTCCCTAAGGTTGGGTTTGATTGACTGAGAAACAATGCTCAAGATAAGGGTCTCGGGAGGAAGAGCCTGGGATAAACATAAGTCTGGAGAGCCAGCTGTGGCCTGGCCCTAAAAAGAGCACGGAGGCTCCAGGCTATTATCCATTCCAGCGTTCTGGGTGGAAAACAGGTTATAGACATACCTTCCTTTAAAGAGACAACCCTGCATCTTTAAGGTTTCTGTTTCCCGAGTGAGCACAAGGACCTAGTGCCCTCTCCACAGAAGTGACAAGCGGTGACTCCTAAGACTAGGTTGTAAAAGGCATAGGGGTTTTCTTGCACCCTCTCTAATGCTTTATCCACCCTGGGAAAGCTAGAAGCCTTACCTGGAAAAACTGAAGCAGCCACAGGAAGTGATTCCCACAGGAAGAAATGACAACTTTCTGCTAAGAGCCATTTTGGAACTACAGCCTCCCATGCTCCACCGTGGGAGCAGCTACTTCAGAAAGGTCACCTCTCCTCAGTGACCTTCAAATGGCTGAAGCTCCAGCTTTGACCCCAGGAGGGAACCTGAGCAACCCACCTGGCTAAGCTTCTCCCAGGTTCTTAACTCAAACTAACCTCAGAGACAGCAATTGTTGGCGACTTTAAGCTATCAAGTTTTGAGGTGAATTATTTTGCAATTATTTGGCATCAACACATTAAGTTGTGTTTCTAAGCTCACGTGACTCACATGTCACGTTAGATTTCTGAGGTGGCATAAAGACAGAGACCAGAGTCTGACCTCTGCAGATGGAGTTGTGGGTATTCATTCACATGGCAAGGGGCAGCCTTTCTCCCATGGGAAATTGAAGGGTCTGCTAGGGAAGCTGGCTGGGACCCTTAAGATTGTTACAGCTGTAAGGGGCTATGTGTCTCTCCTGCAGTCCCTCTATCTTGAAATCATTTGTTGTTTTTAAACAAAATCTCAAACATTCAATTTTACCAATAAAGAGTTGGGAGCCAGATGCTGGGCTTAAAGCTCGGTGAGGTAGAGAGCACCCAGCCGACCTCCTTCCTCATCTGATGTCTCAAAAAGAAAATCAAGCTCTCCTTTTCTGTGCCTCTCAAAAACCCTTCCAACTCAGTGCCCTTCCCTTCTACTTCCTGTGTCTCTCTATCCATCCTCCTGGCTTCCTCTCACTCTCTATGGTTTTTTCCTATGTTCATTCCCTGTCAACTGGTTGCTTGCTCGGCCCCTTGACCTATGGTTGACTTTACTTAATATTGTTTACAGTAAACAGGAAGCTCTTGGATTAAGGTGTGTGCCAGGGCTGAGCTGCACCACCACTAGGAACAGGTTTTTCCAGTAAATGACACAATCTTGGGGTTCACAGTGTGATCAAATATCCTGCAACAATTGTTTGCCCAAAGTGAGACAGTCTGTCCTTTCTGGGATAACTGTAATCTCTGGAATCCTGTTCCGCAGCGAGGGCACTTTAGCAAGTTACAAACTTGAAATACGAATCCAGGTCTGAAGACTCCAGAGTTTCCACACCTGACCTCCTTACAGTATTACCCAGAAAGACACTGCGCTCCCTCTGAGGAAATCATGAACGAACGTTTTGTGCATATATCTGCATCCACCCACATCGCTGTGTAGCATCTTTTAGGCGTGTGTTAGAACTTAAACCTGACAGTGACTGGGAACTTGTGAAAGCAATTACACTTCAGAAAAGGCCCAGCTGGAAGAGGCTACACTGTAGCAGAGTCAGATAACAGGGAGAATCCAGATGGCAGGGAGTGGTCTTGAACTAAGGCACAGGCTAGGAAGTGGGAGACAAGCTCAAGGAAAGTTTTCAAGGAGAATTTAAATGATTTTGTACTTAAGTATTTGTGGTGTTGGCTATGACAGTGGTGGAGGTGTCATTGGCAGGACTTCCAGAACTGTGTGGATTGTAATATCATGGTGGTGAAGACACACACACACACACACAGAGAGAGAGAGAGAGAGAGAGAGAGAGAGAGAGAGAGAGAGGAAGATACGACTGAGATGCCTTTGAGACTGTCAAGACACATCTGAAACATGGCATCCCAGCCTCCCTGGGCAGCTGGCAGAGTAGAGCTGAGAAGGGATTTGAAAGTCAGTCTCTAGTGGCCAGTAATGTCATGACATTGACTCTCCTCCCCGGAGAGATGGAGATGTCTCTCAAAGGAGGACCCAGAAATCCTAACCTTGAGGTGTGGTGGGCGGAGAGAAACCAGAGAAAGGGAGCCAGGTGAAACAGCATTAGAAAAGCTGAGGGAAAGAGACTCTCAATGGGAAAGTTACTGACTTTCCAGAAGTCCATCCCTACTGGCCACTGAGGTAGCAAGCACCAAAGTCCAGCCCCAGCAGACTTCCTTGTTTAAATCCAGGACACACTTAACATTTAGCAACTGACTGGCAAGAGGGCTCAGCAGGTAAAAGCGCTTCCCAACAAGCCTGTGGACCTGAGTTCAATCCCCGGAAGTCACATGGTGCAAGGGGAGAACCAGCCTTGAAAGTTGTCCTCTGACCTCTGCACTGTGTACTGTCCCCCTCCCACTCACCCCCCACACAACAGACATGAAGTTTAGCAACGACAGGACACATAATAAATGATTGGTGAATGAGCAAATACTTTCAAATAAGTCACAGGGTAGCGCAGGCTTTTTTCATTTGTGCATACGTAAGTCATGAGACTGCTCAATGAGTCCCTTTGACTCATTACATTGCCTCAGATTTTAAAAATAATCTGATGTCTCCCATGATGCTACACATTTTTGCCTCTCCTCTGCAAGGGCTGTTCATTTTGAATTTAGGGGCTTACAATTCCAGAGTACTCCCTATCGTTCTAAGATTGAGTTTAAAAGTGCAACTTGAGGTGGATCGAGTTCTTCCAGGTTTCAGCAGCCTCCTTCGATGGCACAGACGTCTTCCCACTCTGCAGTTCTATCGGCAATTTCCTGTCCATCTGGGAGTCATTACTTCCAAGACTTGCATTCAAGTAAACTAGAATAATGTCAACACTTACCTTTCCTGCTCATTAGCAGTGGTGGGTGGATCCTCTTCTTAAATCAGGCTCAAGTTGCTGATGGAGAAAGCCATGGCAAAGCCATCAAATAATAGGTCACCAGTAAAGTTTCAAAGGTCTGAAAACTTTTACTCTGGAAAAAAAATATTAACGAAGCTGAATTAATGTGGTAATCGTCTTCAAGGCAAAAAGTTTCCCACATGTTTGAATAATTAGGACAATTAGACAGCTGTAAACCAGGCTTTCAAGTCTGCGGTCCTTTATAGTAGGAAGGTTCTGTTGTAAACTGGATTTATTAGCCAAGGATGTTCATTCAACTATTGCATAAAGTCTACAGACAAAGTCACCTGCTGAGGGGCCCCTTTATGCCCTTGTTTTAATATTCTCGGAGGGTTGTTTGTTTGTTTGTTTGTTTTTAAGTGACAGAAGAGTTAACTCAGTTCCTCTGGAAGAGCCCCGGCCCCTCTCCTTTAGGGAGGCCTTATCCTTAAATCTGCCCCACTCCTTTGTTGTACCCATTTTCTTCTCACCTGCTCTGTCTTGCTGTGCTTAGCCCCTTGGTAAAGAGGTTTCCATCCTGACATTTTCTGTGGTGGTTCCCTGGGTGCTTCACACAGGCTCCGTCTCTGGAGCTCACGCTTCCTTAAGGCAGAATGGAAGGTTAGTTTCATTTCTCACAATGCCTTCACCAGGATCCCTGCGGTTAATTTTCCCTGTCCATTCGGCTATGCTAAGGCGCTCAGATGTTTGGTTAAACACGGTGCTGCTTTGAAGGTATTTTTAAGACGGAGCATTTAATTCAGTAGAAACTGAGTAAAGCTTTTTATGACAGGTGGGCCTCATCCAGGGAAAGCCAGAACTAGAGAAGTGAGGGTCTGAGGGTCTCCGAAGTGGAAGAAAAGAATCCTACTTAAACCTGCAGCTGGGACTCCCATCCACCCCCGCCCCGCCCTGTGGAACTCAGACTCCACCATAGCATCTGCTCTTCCTTGAATCTCCAGCCTGTGGGCCAGGCACGTTCAGACTTCAGACTAGCCCGCTCTCATCTTCACCTGAGTTAAGCTCCCAAAATAATCACCTTTGTGTGTGTGTGTGTGTGTGTGTGTGTGTGTGTGTGAGAGAGAGAGAGAGAGAGAGAGAGAGAGAGAGAGAGAGAGTGCACGTGTGCATGCTTATTCAATTGTACATGTGTATGGA
>NW_021621003.1:4710525-4727860 GCF_004785775.1 Grammomys surdaster | reverse complement strand
AGTGTGTGAGAGAGAGAGAGAGAGAGAGAGAGAGAGAGAGAGAGAGAGAGAGAGAGAGAGAGAGAGACCTAGAAAGAAGCTATCATAGGAGCAATCTCTTCGGAAACATGGTCACACTGAAGACGTCTGATGGTGCATGCCTGTTAATCCCAGCACTTGCAGAGATTGAAGCAGGGCTACCTGGGCCAGCCTGGGCTCCATTATGATCTCCCATCTCAAAAAAGTTCAAACTCTCCAGAAGCAAACAAGTACATCCTGTCTCCTCCAGAAGCTAAGAACTTAGCCAAGTACCACCATTTTCTCTAAACCAGACTAAACTTATCTGTCACTGATTTTAGCTTTGTGTTTGGTTGTAACCTTCAGGCTTATGGGAATGCTGCAAGAATAAAACAAACAACAAAACAAAAACAACAACAACAAAAAACCAGAGTGCGCATGCACATGTGTATTCTGAACTGTTTGAAAGTCAGCAACATACACAGTAACTGTTTTTCTTTTCATGCTCCAGTCTGTATTTCTCAGGGATGGAGATACCCTAGTAGTTCACAGACAGATTTTTAACACTGACCAAACACATCTCTTCCAGAATCCATGTTCCACTGGGATCTATTAGGGTGGTATTTTCTTTGAAAGCATTTTATTTTTCTTTAATAAAGGATTGAGTTGCGCTGCCTTCCTAACCTGGAAATTTCTCTTTGTCTTTCTTTGTCATTTATGATATGTGCTATGAGTTATGATGTAGATGCTTAGCTTAAAGCTTTCTTTCATAAAACTTAGCTTTGCAGATGGGCCATAATAAGCTGTAGTTTTCTTACTAGGCCCCTGTTAGGCCCATTCACAACCCTGGGTGTGAAGTGGGCTCTCGGGAAGCTTCCCTTGGCCGTCTCTAGGCCTCACCTTGTCCTCCTGGGCTCCTGACCTAAGCTGTTCCCTTTGCTCTGGGCACAGCCATTAGCCTTCCTATCTGAGATTCTGTGATGAACAGCTTATTCTGAATTAGGGGTGGTCTTGCAAATTAGAACCAGATCTATTTTTCTCCTAATTAATTCATAACAAAATTTAAGAGCATGAGTTAAAAAATAGTTAATGAGAAAACCCTTAAGTCTCTGGGCACAGGCTTTTCAGGCATATGTTCTCGTAAGCTTTATTTAATATATTTTGTTTTAAAAAATGCAATTAGGGCAGACTTAGTCATATCAAGTGCTGAGTTTGGTTTTTAGAAAGGGGAACATTTGATTAAATTAATCTTCAACTGAAAACAACATTGGATAGGGAAGTCCCCTTAGGCATGCAAAGAGGGGTATACTGAGTCGTTAATTCAGACCAAAGACTCAAACAGAGTCACAGATAGAACTAGGGAGAAGACGTCTTCATTTTGAAATGTTCTTTCTTTCTTTCTTTCTTTCTTTCTTTCTTTCTTTCTTCCTTCCTTCCTTCCTTCCTTCCTTCCTTCCTTTCTTTTTTTGTTTTAATAAGTGTCAGATAGTTCAGTTAAAATGACTTGTCAGAGATTTTTTTCTTCATCTGAAAATGGAAGGCAGGCAGTGAGGCGTGCGTGTGTGAGGCCTGTGTGTAGCCTGGTCTTTCTGGCTGACTCACGTGGCATGGGGTTCCTGCAGATGAGATGGAGAAGGTTCACCACACTGAGGGAAACTGTCTCAGATAACAGCAGAAAGAAAGAGCACAGTTAAGTAGATGTATGAGCTGAGCTTTGCACATATGAGTGTATGTGTGAGTGTATGTGAGTGTGTGTGCATGTGTGTGGTGTGTGTGTGAGAGTATGTGGTATGTATGTGAGTGGGAGTGTGTGGGAGTATGTAAGTGTGTGTATGTGTGTGAGAGTGGATAGGGAGAGTGGGAGTGTATATGTGTGTGTAAGTATGGTATGTATATGAGTATGAAAGTGTGTGTGTGTGAGTGTGAGAGTTTGTGTGTGTGTGTGTATCTCAGTGCGGTGTGTGTAAGCTCAATCCAAGGCTTTTCTTAAGCTAGGCAAGCATTCCTCTGCTGAGCTATATCTCCAGCCTGAATTACTTAAAACTGATTTCTTGGGAACAATAGGAAGAACTTAGTTTTTTAAAACAGCAAAGGAGTGAATTTTAAGTTCAAATCTGATAGGGAAGGGCATACATGTTTAGCGACTACTAATCAGAAATCTCCAGAAGCCAATACTTCCTTTGTAGAAAAAAGACTCGTGTACTGGGGTGGGGATGTTACTCAGAAAACAATAAAATAATTGCTTCTTAGAAGTTGTATGTGGTGGTACAAGTCTACTTCAGCACTTGGGAAAGAAAGAGGCTGGAGGATGGGCAGTTCAGGGCTAGCCTTAACCACATAAGATCCTGTTTCAGAAAACAAAACAAAATAAGGAAAAGACTACTTAAAAGACTAACAACCATTCTTTAGAAACAAACTAGTTATGGGGCCTACTCAAAGCCAGGAAGTCACTAATAAAGTTTATTAAGACAAATGGCAGTCACCCCATCCAGTCAACAGCCCCTTGTTCTGGGAACCCAAATGGCCTTGAGCCAAAGGAGTCTGCTGGCTAAGGGCTTTGCGTCTCTGATGAACCACAGGTCTCCAGGCACTTGCCAGTGACCCACCAACTGGAGGTCGAAGTGGTGAGAGCCACTCAGGCACTCTGCCTTGGACAGACTTCTGTCTCCTGGCCTGAAGGACATCAACTGTTTCCTTTGGGATGAGGCTATAGAAAGTACTCATGTGCCCAGGAGAGGCTCTGGCTCGGGTGCCCTGGGGAGGCTCTAGCTCGGGTTCCCAGGGGGAGGCTCTGGCTTTCTTCTTCCTACTTCTGCAAGTGGTTTTCTACTTCTTAATTTACCTGGAATTCAGAGAAATTGTTCCTCACTTCCTTCCAAAGAGGCAGCATCTGCAGTGAGTCACGCAGACAGATGCTCCAGCTGACGGGTGGGGGTGGGGGGCGTTTTCTCTGCTAAGCACACAAGGGTTCCACAGCAGCTGTTTGTGTCATCTACATCAGCAGTCTCCTCCTCCAGACTCTCAGAGCAGGTCTAGACTACACCCGGTGCTGTGGTCCCAAAAAAGCCAAGGCACAGTGTCCTGCAGTGGGGGGTAGTGAGGATAATTATGTCTGATATTTTTCCTATTTCACAAGAGTGGTTGATTGTGAAGTGCATTGCCAAACCAGGACCACGATGCTTTTGACCTGTGTTTCTTTCCCAAGAGTTTTAGGGTTAGCTCTTCAACTAATGAGAAACCTGCTAGCATTTTGTCTAAGCTCCACCCCACAGTTGCCTGGCAACAGCCAGATGTGCCTGATTCACTATAAAAGGGGCTGCTTGCCGACTCTGCTCTTTTCTCTTGCCTTCTTGCTCCTGCTCTCCCCCCTCCCCCTCTCTTTCCATGTGCTCATGGCCGGCGTCTTCTCTCTCTCTCTCTCCCTCTTTCTCTGTCTCTACTACCCTGTCAACTCCCCTCCCCATGCCATGAATAAACTGTTCCATGCTATACCACCCTGTAGCTGGTCCCTCGGGGGGGGGGGGGAAGGGATGCCTCAGCATGGCCCTCAGGGGAGGCACCCCCTTCTCCCACACCTCACACATTTACCAAACATAGTCCTTCTCTCTTTACCCTTTTATAAACACTTCAAAGCCTTCAATTCCTTTTGAGTTAATGTTTTATATGCGACATAAGAGTCCAGTTTCCTTCTACTACATGAAGATACCCAGTTTTCTAGCACCATTTGTGGAAGAGATTGTCTTTCTTGGTGTTGAATGGTCTTGGCAGTTTCATTGGTCATTGTTTTATTTTACCTTGAAAAAAAGGAAACTGTATACATTAGAATTACATATCAACTTCTGGACTGCCATTCACATTTTGGTAGATTTTTAAAGATCTACGCATCCATTACTTGTCAAGGGACAAGAGAGTAGTGGATTTATCTGTCACTAAGGTTATCAGGTCTTGAAAGGAAAAGTATCAGCACAGGACCCCCAAGACCAGGTTCTCTGCACAAAGGAGATTTATTTGTCCCAGAGGGACAGAGGGCAGGATAAGGGACAAAGACAGGCGATAGAGGAAGAGGGAGAAGAAGAGAAGAGGGGGAGGGGTATTTGTCCTGGAGGAAGACAAAGAACTGCCCCTGGATAAAAAGGAAACAGATGCCAGGCAGTGGGGGCGCACACCTTTAATCCCAGCACTTGGGAGGCAGAGTCAGGTGGATTTCTGAGTTCGAGGCCAGCTTGGTCTACAGAGTGAGTTCTAGGACCGCCAGGGCTACACAGAGAAACCCTGTCTCGAAAAAAAAAAGGAAACAGACAGACATGGCTCAAAGGAAGATGGTAGTTTATAAAGGTAAAAGGGGAAACCTGTGTGTTACGGTGAGGTGTTTAATTGGCATAATTAGGTGAATTAGAGGGGACTTTTGGCTGTTGGACTTCAATACTTTGATAGCTGGACCTTGGCAGTTAGCTTTAGGAGGAGGATATGGCCAAATAAGGGACTAGACCTCGGGGGTTAGCTTTAGGAGTGCAGTTTAATGGTTTTTAGTAAGACAGAGGGAATCAGGGAGAAGGGCAAGGCCTAGGAAGGTGTCTGCCAGACTTGGGTGGTTTCCCACATGTGGCTTTGCTGGAGAGGTGTCCTGAGTCACGTAGTGCTGAGGTGGTCCCCCAGTTAAGAGGTAGAACCTGACAACGACGGGAGGCGTGCCTGAGAAGGGAGCAATGTAATCCTCACGGAGAGAGAGAATTCCTTTCAGAGAATTGGCCTGGCTCCTCCCTGGCCTAGCTGGCATCTTCTGCACCCAGATGATCATCTTCTCTCTTGCCTGCACTCCATCCGCCTACCACGAGTCCCTCACTATAGTGAGGTCACCAACCTCCACAAGTGTGAGCTCTTTTTAAATAAAGCTATCCAGCCCTGCTGTTTAGTTATAATAGTAGAAAACTACCCCCTGTTGTGCTTTATAAAAAGAAAAAAGAAATCAGGGATATGTTTGGTGGAGGGGCGATATGGTGTGGGGGAGGGGGATGCCTCTTGCGGGCCCATGCTGAGGCATCCCTTCCCCCTGAGGGTCCAGCCACACGATGGTATTCCATCGTATAGAATAGAGTTTATTCAGGGCATGGGAAGGGGAGTTAAGAGAAAGGGGGAGAGAAAGAGAGACAGAGAGAAGGCCAGCCATGAGGTGAAGCGGGAGGGGAATGGGGAGAGAGAGGGACGAGGGTAAAGGAACAGGAGCAAGAAGACAGAGCAGGAGAGCAAGAGAGAGAGGGAGGAGGGGCCAAGCAGCCCCTTTTATAGTGAGTGAGTCTACACCTGGCTATTGCCAAGTAACTGAGGGCGGAGCCTAGATGAAATGCAACCCCTCCCCCTTTTCTAGTTTAGTAGTCTACAATTGGAGCTTCCCTCTTAAGGAGCGCGTTCCTCTAGAAAGCCAGTGTAAACTGGAGGAATAAAAAGCCTCAGTTACTCACAAGCCTGTGTGAGTTCATTTGCAACACTGCTTTCCTCCCAGGAAATCAGCTAGAGGGGGACTTTACCTTAAAGGTCCTCCCACTTCCTCCCTCTTTTCTTTTGGGACAGAGTCTCTCTAGCTGGGTTCAAACTTGTTATGTAGCCAAAAATGGCCTTGAGCTTCTGGATCCTCTTGCCCCCACCTCCCAAGTCCTAGGATTATAAACGTAAGCCACCTGACTGGCTTTATGTGCTGCAGAGGTTTGAATCCCGGAAAGCACCCCACCCTACGCCCCCGCCCCGCCCCGCCCCGCCCGCCCCGCCCCCGCCCCCGCCCCGCATGCTGGGAAAGCATCCTATCAACTACTCCACATGCCTACCCTCTTTCGAGTTCTGAGAAAGCCGCTCACTATGTTGCCCGGGCTGATTCAACCCATCTGGCTACCTTGGCCTTCGCCTCTATCCCGCCTCATCTGTCTTCATCTTTATTAAGTACTGGGAAGAAGAAGAGACGAAGACACTACGCTTTAGGGTCAAGGGCATATTCATGGAGGACAGCCTAGGGTGTGGTGCCACTCTGGTCACTCTGAGGCAGCAAGTGCCAGGAGAGAGGACCAAGCCCCAAAAGGGGAAGCATGGAAGTCTAAAGATAGACTGTCTGCACACAGCTGTACCAGGGAGGGGCACTGGGAGTGAGTGTAATAATCCCGAGATGTGCTCGGGACCCGCCCTGTCGTGTTTATTTTTAAGCTGGTCAGCCTTCAGTACTCGCTTTTCCAGGCCAAACAACACTGCTGTTAGGTATCCTCCCACCGGTCTGACTTTTAAGAGAAACGTGGAAAGTTTAAGTGCTAGAAACCTCTGTTTTCTTCCTGTGACCCTCACATCTCCTGCTAACTCCCGCACGCAGAAGACAATGCTGTTTTAGGGAAGGGCAAGTTGTCATGATTCTATAATTTAGTTAAATTAATTAATTGCACTTAGCCAAAAAAAAAAAAAAGAGAGAGAGAGAGGTGAGGAGTTGATACAGGAGTTACTATGTGCTGTGGTCTTTCTACCGTTGGACTCACTTTGCAGCCCAGGCTGGCTTACAATGTACAGCTCATCCTGTGTTAGCCTCCGAAGCTCTGTACAAATAGGTATCTGGTAAATAGTGTGTGTGTGTATTTCATACTATCTATCTATCTATCTATCTATCTATTTATTTTGTTTTTTTGAGACAGGGTTTCTCTGTGTAGCCCTGGCTGTCCTGGAACTCACTCTGTGTAGACCAGGCTGGCCTCAAACTCAGAAATCCGCCTGCCTCTGCCTCCCAAGTGCTGGGATTACAGGCATGCGCTACCACTGCCCGGCTATTTATTTATTTATTTATTTATTTATTTGAGACTGGGCCTTTTTACATAGCCCTGTCTGTCCTGGAACTCACTGTGTAGACAAGGCTAGTCTAGAACTCACAGAGATCCAGCTGCCTTTGTCTCATAAGTGCTTGGATTAAAAGCAGGTGCCACCATGCTTAGCTAAATAGCAGATACTTAAAATATAGATGAGTCGCTGATATTGAAGCTAATACTTCAGTTGTCTGTTTATAGCTTTCAAGAGCGGGATGCTCTTAGGATGCCAAAGGCTAGCCTTTTGTCTTAGAAGCACTTCTAATACAAAGAAGGAATAGGTAGTTTTCAATTTTGTTTTGGAGCCCATTGTGGCGGCACGTACATGTAGGCCTAGCCCTTGAGAAGTAGAGACAGATGCATCAGGACTTCAAGAGCATGCTTAACTGTGTAGTGAGCTCCAGGCTAGCCTTGGCTATGTGAGACTGCTTAACACAGCAACAACAATCACAAAACCCCACACAAACAAAAACAAAGGGCTTTGTTTATCTCTGAAGCTCCTTTTACTTGGGTTGCACTCAGAATTAGCGTGTCATTAATATCTCATTAATCATTCACTTGGCCCTGAGGGGTTCAGCTATTAATACATGTCAGGCTCTTACCACTGAGGCCAAAAGGGCTCCCTGTGTGACATTCCTGCTGAAAAATTCCTATTGTACAGCTGGTCATGTCTCTCTTGTTGGTCTCTATCCTGTCACAAAAGTTGACTAGAGACAGGGCTGCAAAGTGCCAGAAAGGCTGTAGCTGATCCTTTTCCTCTAAGTCACACGACTGAGAAGCCAGGGGAGGCCTCTCCGGTTATCACTAGGAAGCTGGGGCTTCCTCTTCCCACATCGTTCATTGTGTATGTATTTTTTTTATGATGTCGAGTGCTTTATGAATCAAATCTTGTGAAGCAATCCTCCCCTGTAGACTGCGTGCCTCTCCTCTTTGTCAAAATGGTTTTGAAAAATTACTGATCAGGGGAGATGGCTCAGTGTCTAAAAGAACTTGCCACACAAGTGTGAGGACTGGAACTCCCAGAAACCCATGTAAATTCCGTGTGGGCATGGAGGCCTGCATGCAATTCTGGCCTTGGAAAATGGAGATGGGGACTCTGGCAAGGTCAGCCATACTGGTGATCCAAGTGTAGAGAGACCCTGCCTCATTGACTAAGGTGGAAAGATTCCTGATAGCAGCCTCTGGCCTCCACATGTACTGTGCATGAACACACACACACACATCTGAGTCCTATTCACAGAACCCACATGGAAACCACAGTACATACTTGTGCTCCCAGTGCAGGGGAGGCAGATGCAGATGCCAATCTAGCAAACAGAGCAAGCTCCAGACCACACACAGAAAGATCCTGTCTCAAAAAACAAGGTAGATGCCCCCACCACCTGAAGCTGATCTGTGGCTTTCACACATAGCACACACACATGGGGTTTTGCATACACACGCCTCCATATACACAAAATGGAACGACAGTGGAAGACTTTTGTATATGACTAGGATTTGTGAATTAAGCCATGCTATCAAAAAAGAAACCCATGAACCAAACATGGAGATGTTGCCCCGTCCAGCAGGGCATTGAACAGGGGTCTGGGGAGATCATCTGAAAGAGAGGATGGGAGAAACAGGCGAATGCAAAGAACAGCAGCTTGTCTATAGTCTGATCAAACCGCCAATTTTACTTTTTTCACACAGATGTTATATACACAAAAAGGCAGGATGTGGGGAAGGGGATGGTGCAGGAGCATAGGTGTTCAGGGAGAGTACAGATATCTTCCAGAACAGGGTATCGGCTGGGTGCCAGGGGACAGGGGATAGGTCACTGACTCCACCTATGATTCACTTGTCCTTATCCTTATCTAAGTTGATACTATCCACCAAGGCTACTCAAGGTCTATGGCTATCCACAAGACCCATGACTACTTGTTCTTATCCAGGCTGGTAAATTTCCACCAAAGCTGCCTGTTTACAATATCTTATAGCTATCTGTTTCAGTGTTTTTCCACAGAGACCCAAGACTTTGTATTAGCAAGCTGACTTAGGCCTATTGCTGATTTTAGGCCTCCAGTGTATAAGCAGGGCTGCCCCTGACAAGATGTGACCTATGGTTCAGATATATAAGACCCCATCTCAAAAACATCAGATAGATGTCAGGCATGGTGATACACACCTTTAATTCCAGAACTTGGAAGGCAGAAGCAGTCAGATCTCTGTGAGTTTCAAATGATCTTAGTATACATAGTGAATGCCCAGGGGTACAAAGTTAGACTCTGTCTCAAAAAAAAAAAAAAAAAAAAATTAAACAGTAGGCTCCGAATTCAATATTTAGCACAAATCCTAATGTTTCAAAACAAATCCTATTATCCTCCAAAATGGATCATTTTAATATGGACAACAGAGTTTTGTTAAACGAGGATTGTAAGTCAATAGGAAAACAACAGCACTTTCTACAAATAGCTCACAAATATCTATATACCCACATATTAAAACAAAAAACCTATCAGGGCCAGTTATAACCGCTCAGCAAGCAGAGTGCTTGCCTAGCATGCGCACAAGCCCTGGGTTCAATACAGAACACAGAATTTACCAGGTATCATGATGGTAAATCCAGTAATTCCAGAACTTGGAAGGTAGAGGCAGGAGGATTAGAAGCTAAAGTTTTTTCTTGGCTACATTGTGAGTAGGGGCTAGCCTGGGCTAGGTGAGCTCATAGGTCAAAATAACAACATCAACAATATCCACCTCAAAACAGAACAACACATTTGACCAATTCCTTATATCATGTACAAAGATTAAAATAAACACTTTAAAACGAGAGAAATAAAATTATGATCTTTTTTCTTTTTTGAGACAAGGTCTTGCTATGTAGCCCAGGCTGGTGTCAGACTCACAATCCTGCTTCAGCCTCATGTCTGGATGTTGTACTGTGAAGCCTCAAAGCTTTAGAGAGGACACAAGAGACCTTTCTTACGAACTGAAGTGAGGTAGCTATTTTTCAGTAGAAAATAATATTCACAAAAAGAAAAAGTTATAAATTATGCATTTTCAAAATGAAATATTTCTAGTTATCAGAAACACTTTTAAGAAAAACAAGTTATCCACAGCCTGGAAGAAGCTATGTTGCCCATGTCCATGTCCCTGACTCTAGTTAGGCTCTGCTCTCCTGAGCTGACTTGCACTCATCCGAAATGCCGCCATACACTTTTTAGTTCGGTTGCGCCTTGTGAACTTGGAGGCGAGTGAGTGCTGGCCACCTCTCTTAGTCACCTGTAATCTTAAAAAAAAAAATGTATTCCTAAATGCCTTCGGGAAATCCTTTTGCTTAATTAAGGAATGACTTTCTGATGTGCGGGGATGGGTGTGATAGAGTCTTGTGGATCAGAGAAGGCATTAGAAAGGGGTTTGTATTGGGCTCCTATTTGGGACTTTAACTGAGAATAAATGACTCCATTCAGATGAGACCATCCTTTGTTTCTTTGTTGTTGTTGCTGTTGTTTTCTTTTTGAGACAGGGTTTCTCTGTGTAGCCCCAGCTGCCCTGGAACTCACTCTATAGACCAGGCTGGCCTGGAACTCAGAAATCCACCTGCCTGTGCCTGTGCCTGGGATCAAAGGTGCGCACATAAACCCTCCCATTCCCCAGTGAGACTGCCTTTTTGCATAAAACACATAATACAATAACCCAGATGTTCCTGCTTTTTTGGTTTTTTTTTTTGTTTTGTTTTTTGTTTTTTGTTT
This sequence comes from Grammomys surdaster, assembly GCF_004785775.1. Lineage (NCBI taxonomy): Eukaryota > Metazoa > Chordata > Mammalia > Rodentia > Muridae > Grammomys > Grammomys surdaster. The sequence goes on along the minus strand of NW_021621003.1, from coordinate 4,717,305 downwards.
TGTTTTGTTTTTCGAGACAGGGTTACTCTGTGTAGTTCTGGCTGTCCTGGAACTCACTCTGTAGACCAGGCTGGCCTCAAACTCAGAAATCCGCCTGCCTCTGCCTCCCAAATGCTGGGATTAAAGGCGTGCGCCACCACTGCCTGGCAATTCCCTGCTTTTTTAAAATTGTTGTTGTTTTATTTATTTATTGTTTGGTTTTTGAATTTGAACTTATTTCTGTTGGAAGCACCTGTCCACAACAAGTTCTGACCGGGTCATTATCTAAATGGGCATAATATCCTGATTTCAAAATGGCAGCAGGGATGGGAAGACTAAGATTTTTGAATTAAAAATAACAGAAAAAAAAATCCCTAGTTGGCTAACAGAAACAAAACTAACAAAGCCCCCAAACAAGTATAAAGCCTGTGTTCACACTCTGGCCTGGATGCTGTTTCCTCTGAGCCCTCCGGCCCCAGCTAGTTCTGGGGATCAAGCCCAGCGCCTTGCACATGCTTGGTGCCTAGCAGATAAGTTGTAGCCCCAACTCTGCTGACCTTGCAAGCAAGTCACCGAGATGCTTTCTTAAAGCTAATCCTTTCCTTTGTACCTGGATACTGCCCTCCCCTCCCTTCAGAAGTCTGTGCTGAGCCACGTCCGCATGCCTGGCTTGGTGAGGGTCTGGGCTTGTGTGGCCCTGTGGTCTGCTTTCCTGGTAGAGTTGATAGTAATGCTTTGTGGGGACATCTCATAGTTGTGGTCAGTGTTGGCCTCCTAAGAAGTCATGAGAACAGATCCTGTCTGGTGACAAGAGCCCTTTTTCCTAGTTTTGGTTCTTCAGAGATGTGTTGCGGTAAATATTATTTTGGAGTTTTTTACACCACTTTGACCATATAGTTTCCAAATGAAAGTCACAAAACCCTTTTAGATTTATAATAAGCCATATAGCATTAAAGCTGGGCAGATATCAACCCTCTAAGCTATTTTGTCTACTTCCCTGACAATAACTCCGACATATCACTTCATGGTCCACCTGGGTGGCTCCTGCTCTGATAGGCCAGCCCTCACAATCCACCTACCCCATGGTGACTTCTTTCTTCCCCTCCTCCTGGTCCCTGCCTTCCTGTGACCCCAAGCCTGGGAACCTTCACACTGCCCCCTTTCTTCTGCCCAGCCCGGGCTGTAGGCATCATTATTAACTAATCAGGGATAACCTGGGATTGTGGGGGAGGGGTGAGGTTTACACAACAAAAGCAGGTACGCCTGAGGATCTGCTCATCTGGGAGCAACCAGGTCTTGAGATACAGTATTTAGCATTTGAATGCATAGCAGTGTCAGACCAACCCACTACAGAGAGACTGTATGGAATGTGTTAGAAAGAACTGATTTTGAAGGCTTATTTATGGAAGTGGTCTTTCTCAGTCATTTCAGAAGTTTCCCTAAGCAAAAGGACACACAAGCACATCTGCTCCGGGTCTGAGGTCCCCACACCCTCCTCCTGTTGGGAGATTCCCACGATGCTCTGTCTCCCTGCAGGCCGTGATCCCTTCCCCTCTGCCCTCTCACCGGATGTGCTCTGGGTGTGATGTCCCTCATCCTTACTGGAGAGCATCTTTAAAAAATGCAAGCTGGCTTTCCCACTGGTCCCCTGCAGCATCTTGCTCCTAGAACCCTTTGCTCTGGCCTCCTGTATCTCAGTCAAAAAAACCTTTCTGGCTGTTTTCTTCGATGTTCCTCCTCTGCCTCTTAATACCACAGGCATTTAAGTTGACTTGGGTTGTATAGCTGATGTTCACATGGACATGATTGATTGGCCTTGTTTCTCCAGGATGATTTTTTGTTAATGGCTCTACTCCCAGGAAATCTGGTTTTCCCATCTGTACTTCAAAAACAGCTAAATTTAGCTCCCTTTCAATAATTCGCACAGACCTCATTACACCCCGTAAGTAAGTTTTTCTTTCTTTTCCTTTCTCAGCCCTTCATTAAGGTTTTGAGGGCTATTACTTGAGATTCTCCCTTTCCTAGGGGATGGGCTTTGGGTTTTCTTATTTCCTGCCATCTGGTCTCTACGCCCTCCCTCCATGGCTTCCCTTGGGCCTTTGGTGTCCCCTTGGTCACACGGCTTTCCCAGGGCCTCGTGAGCACTTATCACTTCTCTCCTGGCTGCAGTTAGTCATTAACGGCTGTGGGGCTGTCACGGGCGTCATAGCATGCAACCTTCTCTTTCTCTGAGCCCTGCAGGCTTCATGGTTTCTCCTCCTGAGCATGCACCAAGATTTATCAAAACAATCTCCTTGTTTCTTACCCCACCTCTGGCGGCAGTGACATATTTGGGTCTGAATGCAGAGACCTTTGGGAGAACGAGCTCTCTGGGAACCAAATGAGCTGACCAGCTTCTTAATTGACCCCATGACCTTCCTTAGAGATGGCACCCAATTAACTAGGTACCAAACAGCTAATTATTTTGTCTCTCCCCATTCAAAAACCAGGCTGGCCTAACCTACTGTCACAGGCCATGCCCTCAGGCTTTACTGGGACTGAGCTTCTTAGGCCGGTCGCTCCAAATATCAAAGAGTGGGGGTTCTAACCACACTTCATAGGTCTAGAAACTATTTTTGTTCAGAGATCAACATGATTTGACCCGAAGCAGTTCCTAGGGTTAGGGGAAAGGCTGTTAGATCCATGTTGTTGGCCTAAACGAAAACCAAACGGAAAACACTTAAAAGGTCTCCATTCCACAACTGTGTCTTAAGTAGTGAAGATGAAAGGAGCCATCTGTCCAGTTTCCTTTCTAAACATCTTCGCAGGGAGAATTTGGGGCATGAGAATGAGGTCAGGCTCCCAGCGTGGGCCCCATTCACCATACAGCAAGCAAGCGCGGAATTCAGTTCCAGTTTCAAGCTTGGAGTAGGAGGCATTTGCACTTCATGGTATGGCTGCTGTCCCCCAGTCTGTGTAAGAGGCTACAGGAGGCGGTGTCAGGCCCTGTCTGTGATTTCTCAGCTATGGCTTAGGTGGCATCAGCAGATTTGTGCTGGTTCTCACAAATCACAGCTGTAAGCAGAGGCAAGTTTTGAGCTTGATTTCCCATTGGAGTTGCCTGTGCTGTTGCTTATCCTGTTGGGTCTGCAACTTGCATGGGTCTCCATATAGCCTGGGTACGAAGCTAGCAAGGTCAACTGGTCCTTGAAGAATGGAACCTCTGGCCCTGGGCTCGTAGCTCTCTTCTTAAGCCACAACAGCCTAGTAGCCCACTGATTAGAGATTCTCTTGGCAGCAGAGGCCAGAATTGGGGAACAGGTACCCAGGAGCAAAGTGGCTGCTGCTGAGAGCCACTCCCTCCCTCTGGCCTTCAGTGACTTAGTGCCACGGTTACATATTTGACATTCGAACCTGAAACCGTCTTTCAGTAGTTTGGAGGCTGTCCAGATGCTGTGGTAGGGTTAAGTACTCGCCACCTGACTTAGACCCTGGAATCCACGTAAAGGAGGAAGGGGAGGACCTTCATGTGCTTGTTCCTTTCCTCTCAATAATAATAAAAATTTAAAAGCATAGCCTGCCCGCTACAATGAGAAACATTTGCCATTTTTCGTTTCAAATCCTCCATGTTTAAAAGCGAATTGTATTTTCTGCAGGGTGGAACATGTAATTCTTCATTCTACTGTTTCACGTGTTTGTTTCCAAGTATTTGCTGCTTTATGTAGTGAGCTTTCTTTTTTTTTTTTTTTTTTTTTTTAGTTCAGTGTTAGATAACGACCACAGGACTCTGTGTGGGTGGGCTGTGGTGCCGGAAGTGGGAGAGACTCCTGGGTAGCTCAGGCTGGCCTTGAACTCACTAGCTCATCTTGAACTTCAGATTCTGCTTTCTGCCTCCTTGGTGCCAGAATAACACACACGTTTCCCAGCCTTCTGGACTTTTTGACACAAGGTCTAACTAATTTGCTCAAGCTGCCATTGGGATTCTCCTGCTTCAGCTTCACCAGCAGATGAGATTACAGACTTGTGCCACTGTAGGGCTTGCATGTCCCAGAGCGTGTTTGCCTGTGGGCATGAGGATGGACTTTGTTTCTCCACATACACAGCAGAAGGTCCTAAAATGCACGAGCTGGTAACAAATGTTTCTGGGGATGATACAGTTTATAATTGTACCAATAAATATCCTGTTATACCCCTTAACCCTTGACTCTGTCAGATCTTAACCATCTTACTAATACCACAGGCAGAGCATGTGTCTAATACACAAGGCCCACTGGGTTGGTTCAGTCCTCTGTACTTCACATACAAAGCGCCCACTTTCCAGAATACTGTGAAGGTGTTCATTTCAGGCTCCCTTTCCTCTCTTGTGAATGAGCGTCTTTGGGTTTTGTGCATTTCCTCTGGATTGGTCTGTGTGAGCACAGACACATGTGTACGTGTTTATAGTCTGGGTGCTCTTCTTCAATTATGTTACAAATACCTTCTCCACATTTTCTGTTCTGTTGATTGTTCTGAGAAAAGCTTTTGCTATGCAGCCCAAGCTGGCTTCAAGCTCAGCATCTTCCTGCCTCCCCAGTTCTCTCCCCTTCTAGCTTTGATCTACCTTCCACTCAATACTTCACAATGCTCCTCACAATGCTGGCACTGTCGCCTCACGGATTGGATTGTAGGCCAGGATTCTTTAACTCATAACACGAGAGCATTTTCCTGCCCAGACTTCAGTCCTTGGTCCACCTGGAACTGATTCGATGACTGCATACCGAGCCGAGGCTGTGGTCCGAGCTCACTGGGGAACTCTGTGATCTCAGAAACAAGTAGCTGTCTCTACAGCCTTGGTCCCAGTCTCTTTTGACTCTGCAGTGTTTCTATCATCTCTGCCAATATCATGCTTTGTGGAGTGTTTTTGTTTTTTTGAGGCAGGCTCTCATTGTGTAGCCTTGGGACTCCCTATTGTAGATCAGGCTGCCCTCTGCGTGCTAGGATCAGAAGCATTGCAAGGTGTGCACCACCACACCCAGCACTTTCTGTGTCTGGAACTTTAAAGTTAGGATACAAGCTGGACGGGGTTGTTATGGTCTTCCCATGCTCATGTTTTCTGCTTTGTTCGCACTCCTCTCACCCACCTCTCTATTTGGCAAAGCTGGTCCCCTCTGCTGTTTGTTGTTTCTCAAGAGCATTTTGGCTCTTCCAAGTGTTCTGAGCACTGAGTCCATAACTAGGCAAAAAGCTGAGAGGCGGTGTAGCTGTGAGTAGGATTCGGAGTCCGTGTGTTCACTCGATTTTAGAAACCTGGACATCAGAATTCTGTGCTCACAAAAATGTTTTCGTATCATGCATTTGCCACATTGATTCAGACATGGCTTTAAAGTTGTTTGGTCCACTGTGCTGTTTGTAATCATAAATTTAATTAACCTTGAACCTGGACCAGTTCCCGGAGCAGTATTATGAATAATGCCTGACCAGCGAAGCCACGGGAGACTATAATTAGATCTCATGAAATAATGGTCTCAAATTATTTTTAAGTGCTTGTAATTTTTAGTAATACTTAGGTCGAAGCACAAACAACAGAAGGGACACTAAACAGGGAGCCAATCTACTAAGAGGAAGGGACATTTGACATATATGCTAATCCTGGGAAACTTGATTTTGTTTAATTAAATGCAGCGGAGGGATTGCACAGTGGGAAATCAGGTCACTAGATAAGCCTCTGGCTTCCGTTTCCTGTTCTGGGTGGCTCTGCAGTCAGTCCACTGAGAATCTCACTGCCCTTCGCCTGATTTCCCATTTCCTGTTAGTTTTCTCTCCCACCTCCCCCATTCTTGAGTTGCCAAACCAAATCAGTTCAAACAGATAAAGCCTCAGTTAATTTGCTGAACAGCTCCGAGCTCCCGGGAAGGGATGGCTTCCTGAATTGCTGTGTAAAGGGCACTGGCAGTTCTTCTGCAGGATAAAAACTGGATTCGTTTCTATTATACCAGCCTTCTAGGTCTCTACCCATAGAAAAGATGAACTCATCCTTGCCTCTGTGCTGTGGCTACATGGCTAGAAAGAGGCACTGGTACAGTGGGCACAGGACATGGCAAAAATTTGAACTGCTGTAGGTGGTGGTTGTGCAGGGCCATGCACTCCGGACAGGCAGTTCTGATACACGTTGGCACGAAGCAAAGGCACAGATTTAGAAGTCTCTCATGCTACAGATGGGCCCATGTGTCAAGTGACCTAGATACAGATATAGTTGAAAAGTGTTTTGCTATGGTGTTCACTATTGCTAGTGTTGACTTTAAAATACTGAGTCTTGTGTGGTGTCTTTCAGCTAAGGGCCAGGAACCCAGGCTGGCCTCATCCTTCACTACTGATTTCAAAACCTTTTAATAAGGCAGAAACCGCAACTAGACAACACAGAGTGAAACAGTCTGCCTTGTCTTTGACTTTTGGATGTGACATTGGAGAGACAAGAACTGTAAATGTCTTTCAAAGTTACAAAGAAAACTAGTTTGTGTGGAGTTGGCTAATCTACACCAGAAGTTTCTAACAGGCCACTAGCCTGTTGATGGAGACTAACAAGATTTGGATGGAGTTTGGTTAGTATCCTGTTCCCGTGCCCTTGTGAACTTGAATCACAGGGAACAGAAACTCAAATGCAGGCTTCTCGGAGTCCTAGACAGTATTCTTGCAAAATGCCTTTCTTGATAGAGGCTGCTGCCCACAGGTTGTTTTGGGGGGCTCACAAAGGTTTGCTTTGCATACGACCAGACAGAGGGATGACAACCTGGGTCCCATTCTAGGTCTGCCTTGGTATCCCTTAAATACAGCTGTCTATTCTAG
>NW_021621003.1:4691896-4710515 GCF_004785775.1 Grammomys surdaster | reverse complement strand
TCTATTCTAGGTCTGCCTTGGTATCCCTTAAATACAGCTGTCTATTCAGAGAAGGCAAAAAGCACGTTTGGCTTCAAGGAAACTTAGAAGTACTTATGGAAGAATAGCTATAAACTAAAAATTCTAAAAGGAGATGTAGATTTGGACAGGTAAGGACGGGGTGCAGGCTAGGAAATAATATGACAATGGGATGAAGGGCTAGGCCAGTGGTTCTCAACCTGTGGGTCCCAAGCCCCTTGGGGGGTCAAACAACCCTTTCACAGGGGTCGCCTGCGAGCATGGTAAAACCCAGATATTTACATTATTATTCATAACAGTAGCAACATTACAGTTACAAAGCAGCAACGAAATAATTTTATGGTTGGAGGTCAAAGCAATACGAGGGTTGCAGCATTAGGAAGGTTGAGAACCACTGCTCTAGAGATTGAGGCTGCCCAGACTGTTTAAGGAGAGAATGGGCCCCAGGGAGATGCCCCAGCTTGGAGGACCTGGAGGAGACTGGTGAGGACTTGAGCTTCTGTTCCACAGGGCAGTCATCAGAGCTGAAGGCAGCCAGGGCAGTGCTGCACCAGGGCACAGCTGGCAGGGCAGGCGGCACAGGTGCTGTCCAGCCAGTGGCACGGGGAGGACCACAGTGCAGCCTCAACAAGTGTATTTTAAGGCTTTTAGTGATGGCACGTAGATTATCCTATTTTTAAAACCAGGAAAGAGCTGGGTGGTGGTGGCGCACGCCTTTAATCCCAGCACTTGGAAGGCAGAGGCAGGTGGATTTCTGAGTTCGAGAGTTCGAGGCTAGCCTGGTCTACAGAGTGAGTTCCAGGACAGCCAGGGCTACACAGAGAAACCTTGTCTTGAAAAACCAAAAAAAAAAAAAAAACAGGAAAGAGCTCTTCTGTTCTAGACTAGACCGACCAAGATGGGGGGTGGGAGTGGGGCACGGAAGAGGTGAGCAGAGTCCAGTTTTTTGAGGCTGTCTTGGCCTCACAGGCACAAGCACGGGACTGACAGAGGTGGTGGCCAGGCCTATGATGAAAGTCTGGAGTCTAACTGAATAACCACAAGGGTCTCTCAATGCCGGAAAAAGTGTGTCCCCTAGAGAGAGCTCTTCATCTGGGACACAGCCTAGCACTGGTGGGCTGTTCTAACAACACACGGTGTAGGGGTGAGGAGAGATCAGAAGTACAAAAAGAAAACTTTAAATAAAAGGTTTTTCTTTTATTTAAAATAAAATGCATTTATACAGTCTTTAATTCATGGATTATTGGACAATACTGGTAAGTCCACCCCTCCCTGGTGCCCTTCTGGGCTCGTGAGCTAGGAATTGTCTAACTAGCACCAACGCAGATGTAACAGCGCAACAGACTAGAACACAGCCGGTCCAGGCTGTAGTTAAGGGCATCACGGCAAGTCACGAGCATCATGAAGTCATTTGTAATTTAGCAGATACTGAAACTGCATATTAATTATATACCTTAAAAGCATTTAATTAATGCAAGGATGCTACATTTAAGCCATTTCCTAGTTGTGAATAGTTTTTTTTTAAAAAAAAACTGTACAATTTTATAAAATTTGTGTTTGTACATTAGTTACACAGAATGCATACTTCATAGATCTTTACTTCATATTGTAACACAAAGGTCGCATATCTTAGGCAGATAGTGAATATGCTGGTGAATACTAAGAGTATTGTAATACAGTTTGGTGTAAAAATAAACACAAAACAATGTACAACATGCTTACTCAAGGACAAAACACACTGGATAACAACAGGTTAACAGTGTTTCCTTCAAGGTCAATGGCATCATCAAATACCAAGCATCTATTGCAGACCCGATTTTTATATTGGGAGAGGGGATTAACTGGGTACCAGAAGTACGATATTTTAAAAGAGGGCATCAATTAAACTTAAACACATGCATTACACATGATAAATAGACTTCATATAGGTTATATGTATGCCCTGGGTAGCTTGGTAGTAGATGGCTTGTTTCTTAAGTTTGTCTACTGCCAGTCAGTGACAGCTGGTTCCTGATTCACCCACTACTTCAGCTTTCATTCAGTTTGTGGCCCTACGGACTGTTGGGTATTCCACAGTTCACATACGGCATCAAGGTAGGCAGCAGATTAACAATCGTGCTTGTTAGTGCACATATTAACCGGTCTGGTAAGGCAAAAAGGTTTCATGATAAAATGATAACGTTCAAGCTTACTTTATTAAGCAGCATATAAGAAACAATAGCTTTAAAGTTAAATATTGTTATGGCTGTGGAGTTTCATTACAGTTTTCCTATTTACACCCAACCACTGGTGAGTTTGTAGAACATCTCCTCATCTAAGCTCTCGTTTTGGTCTTTTGCGCGAGTTGAGAGAAATATGTAACCACCAATGAACTCATGGACCACCTTGCAGTCTACTTCGGTACAGATGAAGGACAACCGGACCTCGTCTGCAAACTCTACAGTGACCTGGAGCAAAGACAAAGAACTGTCAGTTCCCAAGGAAGCTCCAGGCTTTATGCTACTATATCCCCAGTTACTCCGGGAACAGCCATTGTGTGGAGGTCTGAGCAGTAAGAAAGTGTGTCACCCCCACTCCTTTAGTTTGCAAGCTCTCAGGGCAGTTAAGTCATTAAGGTCTCTGGTGCTCTCAGGTGATGCAATTAATGAGAATGTCCCTCTTCAGATCCTGGGAGAAAACCTACTTCCTGTGTTTTGTTTTTTAACATTTGCTTCAATATTTAACCTTTCGGTATCAAGCTTAAATATTTCAGAAAGATGCGTTTTTCTGATAGCAGCTGATACAGTGCATCCAATATATGCCAAGTCAAATAGCCCTCCCTCCCAGTGAGACTGTGTTATATGATCACAATGTAACAAAGGAAAGGGCACCAAGCTACAGAGTGGGATGGGCACCAGGCTTTACAGACCCTGCTGAGCCAGTCATCAAGTGTGTGGGCATGGACAATAGGCAGCCCTTAGGCTTCTAAGTGGGAGTGTCTGCATCTGTGAAGTCCAGGCAAGCTGCCTGCTTTAGGAGGCTGTGATGAGGCTCAGAGGCAGGATAAACGCATCGTCTAGTCATGCCTGGCCCAGGGAGGTGTAGGATATAACCTCTGACCGCTGTTACAAAAGGGACTTAGCTATTACGAAAGAAATCCTTAATTATGATGGTAAGCTCAAGTGAGAAATGAGTAACCAACCACATGGTCCACACTTTAAACATTATTTTTTACTATTCATATTTTTAGACAGTCTTCTGTGGCCTAGGCTAGTCTCTAACTCCTTACATTTCTGCCCTTTCCAAGTGTTAGGTTACGGGTATGCTCCGCCAACCAGGGTTTCAGGAATGCTAGACAAACAAACACTCTACAAGGACTTGCGCTACATCCTACATCCTTAGACTCTTTTTTTTTTTTTTAAATTTTATGATTACGGGTGTTGTGTCTGCACATTTGTCGTGAGTGCAGATAAGAGTTATCAGATTCCCAGGAACTAGAGTTGCAGGGGGTTGTGAATCTCCATGTGGGTGTTAACAACTGAATCTTGGTCCTCTGGAAGAGCAACAACAGCTCTTAGCTTCTGAGCCATCTCTACTCTGTCTGCAGATGGACTACCCTATGCAGGGCTTCACTGGGATGGGGCTGGCGTCTTAAAGCTTGGCTGTCCAATGGCGGCCTTTAAAAGCGTGTTTGAAAGTTCAGGCATGGGGACACAGCTGCTCGGACAGCCTCAGCAGGAGGAGGTCCTGCTCCATCAGGAAGGCTGTCTGTTTCACCAAGTATGAGAGGAGAAGGGGGGGGGGGACACTAAAATTCACTAGCCAGATCAGCCTTAGCAGTTAACGGGGGTGTCAAATACTACAGCAAATCACCTCACATAATCCAATCTTCAAAATTTATGAGGCTATCTCTTTTGTCTTAAATCCTTCGGATCAAATCCAGGTCCAGGACTACACCCTCAGGCATCTGCACTGAGTGACTGACTACCTGAGGGAACGCGAGCGCTAGCTCACCATTTTGATCTCCCAGTTAGCTCACCATTTTGATCTCCCAGTTGACGTTCCACTGCTTCATGTTGCTGAACCGCCATGTTTTGATGGCATCTCCTGTGCTGGCGTCCATCCGAATCAATCTGTTGTATGCAATTCCAATAAGTTCTTCTCTCTTGCCGCCTTGAAATCTGGAATATTCAAGAAAAACCACTCAGAATGGAGGAAGGGATTTTCTTTAACCCTAAAAACAATGGAACTACTATAAGACAGAAATGCAATCACTGTGAGCTGTTAATGAGAAAACTGGAAGCCTAGAAAATACCATGAAGTTTTGGTGTAGAAGAGGTTAGCATGTCTAAGCAGTCCTGCCTTCAGAGTGGACAAACTGAACACACAGACCACAGCAGCCCACTGACCTCGCGATGAAGTGTGTGATGCCGAACTCAGGCAGAGACTGCCAAGCTTGAATAAATCTCATCTTGGCTTCAATCAGACTCATCTGGGCTACATTCTGATGGGCCTCCAAGATCCGTGCTGTTATCTAAACAGGATTTTAAATGTTTTGTTAAATAATTAGACATTATTATCTTTTATAAAAAAGATGAAAAAATTATGTGCCACCATAAAATTATACTGAATTGGAATTAAAAACTATCCAATGCTTCATTTGGGAATCCCAACAAAGTAACAATGTTAATTTCAATTTTTATGTACGACACAAGAGGCATTATTGGGACTCTAGCGTATGGCGGGACTGAGGAATGTTCCAGGTGAGGAGATCCTGGTGGGCAATGACAACAACACATCCAGAGGGCCACAGGGATGCCGGCTGCAGTTCTACGGAGCAACAATGTGCTGGGGTTCCAGTGCAGACTAGAACACCAGGAAACAGTTGTCATCCATGTTTCCATGGCAACCAAACAGAATCGATATAATTCATCTATATGTGCTGTAGGATGAATTCTCCCTTAGTGGAGGTACAGGATTATGGCCTTACAGTGTCTAATTTCTTTCTCTTTGTAAATATGGAGAACTTACCAAATCTCTTATATAGCCTGGCTGTAGATGGCAATGCGAGGAAAGAAAAAGGAAGCAGAAAGGAAAAAAAAAGGCGATCAGGAAATGGCAATGAAGCAAAGAAAAGGCTGTGGTACCTGCAACCCAAAATTCCAGCAGAAAACCATGCAGAAAAAAGGCCACTCAGGTGGAAATGAAACGCAAGGAAGGATGAGAGCCGAGCAAGCAGCCATCGCTGTCCTCGTGGACACACAGAGGTAGCACGCAGCAGTAAGAACCATCAGATTAAAGGTGGAAGCTCACAGAAGAAAACACAAAGGGGCAAATCCCTTTCTCCTCTCATGTGTCAATTCTTACAGTGAGGGTAAAGCTAATTATTTTAGTAGCAAAAGAACAATTACTAACTAATCAAAAGCCACTGCAGCCTTTTCAGACTTAGTCAGATGACAGAACGCATGCACTCTCCTCAGAAGGGGGCTAAGGGCTGTGTGTGAGCTCGCTGGCCACACTGGTCCTTTATTAGCACAAAGGCAGCAGGCCTTCAATTACCATCTGCTTTTTGCATCCTTTTTCCTGGAAGAAGAAACAAAAGGTTGCCATACAGGCCCGGGAGCTGTGGCCACACAAGTATTAAGTCTTTTCAGTCTTGGGACTGCAGGGCAATTCTTTTATTTCTAGTTAAAAACTCATTCTTACTCAACATAATCCTGGGAAGTTTAGCTATTATTCACAGATTAAGTATGAAGCTATGCTGACTGTCCTGTGCCCTGGCAAGGGTCACCTGCAGCGACCCTAGTGCCTATGAATCTTGTGCTACCAGGGTAGCAATGTGAAGGCCCAACCTTCAGGGATTGAGCCTCAGAGGTTCCTTAGAGAAAGAAGGGCTGTGGAGGAGTGGGGGTCCTTAACCACGGCCGCACACTGCTCGTCACCAAACAGAAGAGTCCAGGTCACATTTCTGTCTACAACTCTTTTTTTGTTTGTTTTGTTTTTCGAGACAGGGTTTCTCTGTGTAGCCCTGGCTGTCCTGGAACTCACTCTGTAGACCAGGCTGGCCTTGAACTTAGAAATCTGCCTGCCTCTGCCTCTGCCTCCCAAGTGCTGGGATTAAAGGCGTGTGCCACCACCGCCCCATTCTGTCTATAACTCAAAGACAAGAAACTATCATCCTGGATGCCTGACACCTATGGAAACAACCAAACCACTAAGACCTGAGAGCATCTGAAGGCAGAAGAGTTCACTTTCAGAAACTAGGCTCTTTGAACACAGTTCTTCAGTGAGAAGGGGTCAGGGGTTCCTCCTTCCTTCCTAACTCATCTGCATTCCACAAGGCTCCCCAGGGCAGCACTTCTGCCATTCCTCCGCACACACTCCCACAGCCTGTGACTGGGGGATAAACAATGTGCCTGCTCTGACGAGGCCTCTGAACCGCACAGACAGACCATTCCTGATTAACGTTCTGAACATTTCTGTGGAAAGTGAAACTGTTTCAGGCTCTTTAATAAAGTTATGTTTAAAATTAAGGAAGAAAATGTTCTGTTTGGACCTTAATGTTTTAAAATTATTTCTGAAAGATAAAAATTAAACCCGGTAAAAATGATTTATTTATTTTAGAAGCCTTCTCTGCTCCCCCACCTAATCTGAATCTTTCCTTTTATGGAGTGCTGTTCAGTGAAGGGAATCCTGGGGGCTCTTGAGTCAAATTCCCCTGCAAAGGACCTTTCGTGATGCATCAAAGAGCCATTTTCCTGAATAGCAAACCTTTTATGGTATTAATTTCCAGGACAGGATTTCTAAAGAGAGTGGACAAAGGCAGTGAACTTTAGGTTAAAACTGATCCAACTTTGTAACCTCGTGTAAGATTCCATTAGGTTTTACTCCTGTTAGACAGTAATGTAGGGTAAACTATCTCTACCACGTAACAGTTTATTTCTAAAGCTGGAAAAGTCTTCCTCAGCAAAAACAAGAATTAGATCTGCTGGGGAAGAGCTGAATGTGCTTTTTGGTCCTGTTTCCACAGGGGACAAGATAATTTCCTTGGGCTGAGCAGAACAAACTGGCTCCATCTATGAACTTTACAGACGATCTAAGAAGTTTAAGCTGACCCACACCTCCCCCATTTCCTGTTTCATATTCTACCAAAGCTGGTATCCTTCGTTTAACAGGAGAAACAGCATTTAAAGTATGTGCACAGAATGGTAAACCCAGCAGATTAAGCAGAATGGAATACCTGTTTGTTCTTATACTTCTTTAGGTATCGAGGGGACACTAGACACTCGGGATTGATATCGGTTGTAATCTGGTCAGGGATTAGCTGGGGATCTGGGTTCAGATGCTGCATCTTCAGGAAGGAAAGAATATTCTGAACTTCTAAGTTGTAAGAACTGTCTGCCATGGTCTTGCCTTTGGAGGCTAATCTGCAAGCTGCCATCCAATGTGCATACTGCTTTTCCTGTAGAAAGACGAGAGATGAGGCCACATGGTGCTCAGGATCCAGGTACAGAAAGAACATAGGGCCAGTGGGCCAACAAACTTGGGAATCAGAAAGGTAAGGTTTACGTTTAATTGCAAAACTTACATTGTCACAACGAAGCCAGATCTCATTCATGCCCTCTGCAACCGGAATTAGGAGTTTTATGTTAAATTTCTGGCCTGAAATGTTCACATCTGGGGTAACTTCACATCCTGAAATAATAAAATTAATTATAGAAATGAATAAAAGAAATCCTGAGCCAATACAATAGCCTCATTTTGTAAGGTCTCACTATTTTGAATTGTGTCCACTTTAAGGATACCCTTATTCAGTGGAAGGTGACTTGCATTCAAGTGGCCCCAGAGCAAGATTAAGAACTGCAGACCTGCAGACTCTTATGAGCTGTGAGAATCCAGACAACTCAGCTCTACCTCCAAGGAAATGTTTAAACCACTAAAAGAAAGGGTACTTTAGGTAAAGAGTCCTGTTCTTTCTAGGAACATTACTACATACAAATAGCCGCCGTATAAGGCCTTCTGTGGAACTTTTCAAACAAGGGAGAAGTTATGTGAGGAAGTTAAAACAAATGTGTGAAGACACACAAATCTCCTCTAGGTGATTTAGAATTAATAATTCTGTCATCAGTCCTTAAACAAATATCAAGAACTGAAGCAGGGAGTCTTCTTCTCATGTTAGAGCTAACCATAGTGAGTGGTTACATTTACCATGCATGCAACCATCATGTTAGTACCTGTATCATAGGTCTTCCCTGATCTGTTCTCCACATCCAAACTATTCTCTCCCTAAGCCCTGTTTTATGTTTGAATCTCCTCATCCCCAATTCTGCCCAACTGCACCTGCTCAGGAGTTTCTGCCAGCTCCTGTCTTTGCTCCACAGGTTTATTTACTTTAGTAGCAGCAGGAACCCAGGTCCTAGAGTGCACTGCCAGCACACACTTTACATGTGAACTCTACTAGGATCCCTCTCAGCATCTTGAGTCGGACCCCATTTGGCCCATGACATTCACACCCTCACGGATCGATAAGAGCAGCAACTCTCACCACCTCCTCCCCTCTGACCTTTTCTAAACCATCACTGCAGAAACCAGCACTGATTTCCAAAGGGTACTGGGACCTGCACTCAGGGTCTCACACACACCAGACACTCTACCACTGAGTGCCACCCAGTCCCCAGATGGAAGGGAACTCTTCCACCTGAGCCTGTGTGTCAGTCAAGAGCAAGAAGGGAAGAAGTGACAGAGGCCACCAATGTGGCAAATGAAGCTGTGGCTGCACCCATAGGCCTGAATGAATAGACTGAGCAGGGGCTGGGGAGGCGTGGCTCAGCAGGAGCTCAGTTACAAGTGCCTCCTAGTTCAGCTCCAGTGGATCTGATACCCTTTTCCAGACTCTTCTAGATACCTGTACACATAGACACAGACAGATACACACACACACACACACACACACACACACACAAGCACACTTAAAAATGAGATAAAGCTTCAAAAAAATACTAAGTAAAAAAGCAGAGTTAACAGCTGAGCCAGTACCAAGGTGCAGCCCAGGCTGCAGGCTGCAAGCCTGCAGGTGCTCTGAGAGGAGCATGCACCTTAAGCTCCAGCCCCTCCATCTCAGCTCTGACAATGGAAAGGGAGACTGAAGCTGGCAGCTAGGAGCCTAACAGGGACATCCTGTGCTTGCCTAGGGGAGAGCAAAAAGTAAGGAAAAAAAAAGTGGATGCGTGGGTGGTGATGGTGGTGTACACCTTCCTTTAATCCCGCACTAGGGAGGCAGAGGCAGGTGGATCTCTGTGAGTTTGCAGCCAGCCTGGTTCAAAGAGCAAGCTCCAGGATAACCAGGGACATAAAGAAACCCCTGCCTGGAACCTTCCCTCCCCCCCTCCCCCCCACCCCAAATCCAAACAAAAAACAAACAACCAAAACCCAGAACCAACATAACAATAAAAAAACCACCCCAAAAACCACCTGGATGAGGAAGAGAGAGACTGGGCCACATACTTAAAGTCTGTGGTCAGGGAAAGAGAGGTTAAGCACGCTGACCAGAACCAGCCTATGATCAGAGGCTAAGTACAAGCAGAATGCCAATGACCAAGGGAGAGACCAGAAGTGCAGAGGTGATAACCACAAGGCTGAAAATGGGGGAACCCTAATGTTCTAACAATCAAGATCAAAAAAAGTGACATAATAACTGAATACTTCAGCTCGGGTCTGCCCACAGAACACAACAAGATATCCACATGCAACTCGATACCAAACTAGAGAACCTAAACCCTTTTGAGAACCCCGAAGGTGTAAACAAAGTGCCAGGCAGGCGCTGGCAAGTGACAGGCACTGACTATCGACCCGACAGAGTTCACAGGTCGAGAGGCCTCCCCACCTCTGAGGTTCATCTGATGAGCAGGTGTACCACTGGACTCTTCTCGGCTCTTGTAGCAGGAGATGGACGTGTCTTTGAAAGTGCACCAGTACTGCTTGTACCCCTTTAAAGTCAGCTTCTTAGGCCTACAAGTCAAACAGACTTGAAACAATGACCATTCTGAAGTAACTTTGCCAGGGCTATGCTTTAGCAGTTACATTGCTTAAGTGTTGAAAAACCTGAGGCCAACTTTACAGGCTGAAATCATCTCCCTTTGGCCGTTTGTTCCTGGTCCAGGCTGCTGGTGTGCTCTCCCTTCTCAATAAGTGAGAGGGTGGAGAGCCCACGGCCCGCACGTCTCACTCAAAGCTCGCAAGGGTCCATGTGCACCAGTAACTGCACAGGCAGTGGTGTCGCAGCATTACTGCTGCTGAAGCCTCTGCATGCGTCCTCAGCATGACTGCACGGAAGGAAGAGTCCAGTCCTGACACCAACATGCCACTCCAATGCCAGAGTGTGGGAAAGGAAGAGGGCAGAGACAGTGACATTTGGCAAATTTGCTGTTGTGGTACAAACTGTGGACTGTGATATTATACTGCAACAGTTACACAGCACAGCAGGACAGTGGGCAGCGGGCACTGCATCTTTGTCTCCCATCTGCCCCACTCCTCAGCTCTCAAGTTTGAGGATCACAGGTGCATTGCTTAAAAGTCTAGAAAGATTTACTGGGACCTTAGAGGCAAGGGTTCAGGAGCACATGAGAACAAGCTAGCGGAGCCTGGAGCTCTTAGCCAAGAACTAACACTGGCAGTCACAGGGCACCACATGAGCCCACTGGGGTCAGCCTCTATCACCAACTATGAGATACAATCAAAAAAGATGCTTTTAAGATCAAAATCAAAAAGATGAAAACAGTGACTGCTGTGGTTTTAATTTAATGAACACGATTACCTTGATTGTAAGTGTTTAACTGGTAAATCTTACAGATTTACTTTACAAATAAACGTGACAAACTTCCTGCAAACTTAAATCATGTGGACATGGCTATAAAACAGACAGTTCTTATTTGTATGTGACTTCTCTCCCACTTTTGTACTTACTTGAAAACTTTAATATAGTCAGCAAGTTCTGGGATTGAAGTAATGTCACCCTAAGGAAAGAATTCAAATTAATATTTCTCTTTATTCAAAATTCATATGTTAAAGACTTAAATGATATGATCATATTACACAGTCTTGTTACAAAAGCATTTCGGAATAGTGTAGAAAGTTAGAAATTTGGAGAAAATGACAATTTGTACAACTCTAAGCATATATTGTTACTTCTAAATATAGCTGAAATTGTTTGTAGCAACATATGGAAATATGATAAATCATAATAATGACACAGAGAAAATGTTTCTTCAGCAATAAGTCATTCATTAGCTTTAAAAATAAGCAGTATTAACCACTGCTGTGAGACTCTAGAGATGAGACTACCATATGAACCTTACCATGACTCGACTACTCTTTCCCCTGGAGAAATGCCTTCCCACCACTTGCAAAACAAGTGTTTGTGTTGGAAGCCCTAGCTACTGCTAACACTATTTCTTCACAAAAGGTTTCTTGGGGTGAAGGATGAGGCCCTGGGGTCAATCTTCCCACCACAAAAACTTCTCTGAAGTTTCCTAAGAATCCATGACTGGCTTCTGTAAAGAAGCTACCTTGAAGGTACCTTATCTGGCAATGGAAAACCCACACCAAGATAAGGACTGGCTAAAACCATCCAATAGCTGAAGATTTACCCTACCAGAATTGTTGATGTTTTCCCGCCTTCCAAAGTGATCTCCAGGTCAGAAAGGGCCGCATCAACTTCATCAACTTCTTTGTCACTGTTGTTTAAGTGATTTTCTGATGTCATGATTGACAGCTTATTGATATGATACTGAAACCACAATAACATGTTGTTGAAATGACTGTTTAACTGCAGAACTTTACGATGAAATTTCTACTTGACTTTATATTGGAATTTTTTGGTCATCTAATTTGCAAAGATAACGCATCAGGGTGAGGGGCCTGGAAAGAGGATGGCTCAGGAGCTAAAAGCATTTGCTGCTTTTGCAGTGGACCTAGGTTTGATTTCCAGCACCCACACAGCTCACAACTGTCTCTAACTGCAGGTCTGGTGGATCCAGCGCCCTCTTCTGGTCTCCACAGATACTGCACGCACATGTGCACAGACAAAATGCAGATAAAAGACCCACACACATCAAAGTAAGCAAAGTGTCTTGGGACTGGAAGGATAAAAAGCCATGGGCCACGGCACCTGGGATCATTGTGACAGCCCTACTCAGAAAGACTTACTCAAAAGAGCACAGTCTCTGTATACACACAAATGAACTCAGTCTCTGGTTCCCTTGGTGTGAAGGGAATTTACGGGTCTGCTACTACATTACACGAGCAGTTTTTGTTGCCTGTTGTTGGTTGGTTGTGTCCACCAACTAGAACAGGGCCTTGTACAGATAGATGCACAGCCCATGAAGGTTCAGACCATGCATGACGTCTTCTGTAGGGATGAACTAAGCCATTTGTTTCACATAACTGGAGAAAATTAACCCACACTGCCCTACAATCCCAACTACTCAGGACAAAGAGGAAGCCAGCTCCACTCTCCCCAGTTCTGACTCAATGCTTCATAGCTATCTAAGAATAGGAAACTGGCCGGGTGGTGGTGGTGCACGCCTTTAATCCCAGCACTTGGGAGGCAGAGGCAGGCGGATTTCTGAGTTCAAGGCCAGCCTGGTCTACAGAGTGAGTTCCAGGACAGCCTGGGCTACACAGAGAAACCCTGTCTCGAAAAACAAACAAACAAACAAACAAACAAACAAACAAAAAAAGAGGGCAGTGCCTGAGGGCCTTCAGTTACTGTGAATCTAAGTCTTTCTGGGATGGATGTCAGTGGCAGAATGCTTGCTTAGCATGTGAAGGCTTTGGGCTCAATCACCAAAACAAAGAACAATGCTCTACAATAACATCTGTGGTTGTAAAGCAGACATGCTTCACATGTCTGATGCTGGTTTCTGGCAAAACTTCCACCAGAAAGCAGTAAGTCTGCATGCACAGTGCAAAATATATATAAGTTACTCAAGTGAGGCTCCCAATGAACTGTGCCCAGAGTTAACTCAGGAAGTTCTCCAGACAGCTGAATCCACTCAGAAACAGTATAAGAGTTTTAACCAAATGCTTAATCATCTCTCTAAAACAACTGATGAATTCATCAATCAGGAAGAACTTGCTTTATGTTCTTTCCCCTCCCACAGTGGCTCTGGTTGTCACTGTGAACTTTCTGGCATTTTGGTACATTGGGAAGGCTGAACATTTTTGTGTTCTGAGAAAAGAAGTAAAATCTCTTCAGGGAGAGGGCTTCTTAATGGAGGGTCAGCTCTTCTCCCACTTCTATTTAAAGACTACCAATTGCACTGGGACCTTAGGGAAGACTAAACTCCCATCATAACCCAGGAGTTCTTGCCAAAGCCCCACTCAGCTATAGTGAAA
Source organism: Grammomys surdaster (assembly GCF_004785775.1). Taxonomy (NCBI): domain Eukaryota; kingdom Metazoa; phylum Chordata; class Mammalia; order Rodentia; family Muridae; genus Grammomys; species Grammomys surdaster. Next base: position 4,697,123 of record NW_021621003.1, on the reverse strand, counting down.
TCTGAAAGAGAATCAACCCGGTGACAATGGATGTCACTGCTTCTAAGAACTCTGATTGGTCTAAAGCTATTTCACTGAGGGTGGATCAGCAATGGGAGTGGATAGTTTTTTAATAAGTACCACTATAATTCAGAAGCACAGGGTATCCAAGGCTCACATTTGAAAAAAATACTATTTTAAAGAAACATTAGTTTCCACTTAATTATTAATCATAAAAACATTTATGTTTATCTTAGTCTCTTGAACTCTTATTACTTAAAAGTCATTATTTCTGCCACAGCCAACTGGAAATGTATCTCATCATCAACTTAATATTGTCAGCTTTTTATTTCCAAGAGAAAATTGAGTTAACTTCAAATTAGTATATACTGGGAGGGAAAAGAACAATTTTTCCCAAAAGAGTCAGGAAAGTAACAAAACAAAACAAAATCATGTTTGTTTTACTTTCTTTCTTTCTTTTTTTGTTTTTTGTTTTTCGAGACACAGTTTCTCTGTGTAGCCCTGGCTGTCTTGGAACTCACTCTGTAGACCAGGCTGGCCTCGAACTCAGAAATCTGCCTGCCTCTGCCTCCCAAGTGCTGGGATTAAAGGTGTGCGCCACCACTGCCCGGCAAATGTCCACTTTCAATGTCTAAAATTTGTCATTTGTTTACTGCGTGTGCGTGGAGTTGAAAGGACTTTAAAACCAAACAGAAAAAAATGGGCAGTGGTGGCGCATACCTTTAATCCCAGCACCCAGGAGGCAGAGGCAGGTGGATCTCTGTAAATTCAAGGCCAGCCTGGTCTACAGAGGAAGTTCTAGGAGAGCCAGGGCTACAGAGTGAGACCCTGATTCGGACTCACAAAAGTCCTCTGCCTCCCCAGGATTGGGACTAAAGTACCATATGTCCAGCCTCAGAAGGCAATCTCTGGGAGCTGGTTCTCGCTTTCCACCAAGTAGGTCCTGAATATCAAACCTGGGTTATCATGCTGGGTAGCAAGCATCTACCAACTGAGCCATCTTGCCAACCCTAAGTGGTACTTTCTACATAGCAAAAGTAACAGCATCAAATGCTTGCATAATCACTATACCACTCTTCTCTCCCCCCCCCCCCCCCCCCCGTAGAAGTTGCCCACTGATTCTTCTATCTACCTGCAAGGCTGCGAACATCATCATCTCTTCTTCCGTGCATTCAATCTCTTCCAGGAGAAGAGCCCACTTGGCCTGCTCGTAAAGCTGATTGATTCTGATGGCATCATACTGCAGAACAAAGGAGATGTGGTCTGTAATACAGTGTTTTCAATACCAGAAAGTTCGCAACGGGAGATGACTAAGCAATTAAGTATGCACACTGCTACTGTGGAAGAACTCATGTAGGATGGCTCACAATTGCCTGTAATTTCAGCTTCTGATACCTCTGGCCTCTGTGGACTCACATACACCTAAATTTTAAAATATTAAGTCTTTAAATAGTCTCTTTTAAAAACATTTTATAAATGTTTTGCTCTTGCGTATGTTAGTACACTACATACATGCCCAGTGCCTGTTGGGTCCTCTGGAACTGGAGTTATGGACAGTTGTGAGGTGCTGTGTGGTGCTGAGAAGTGAACCCAGGTCTTCTGCAAGTGCTCTTAACCAGTGACCTACCTCTCTAGTACCCCTACTCACCTTTCTGAGACAGGGTCTCACTTCAGCCTTGGATGGCCTGCAACTTGCTATCTAGACTAACTAGTCTTGAACTTGAGAGCCTCCTGCCTCTGCCTCCTGGATGTTGCTGTTAAAGGCACACGTCACAACGCCCAGCTAAATACACACTTTTAAAGTATGACAAAAAGTGAATAATTTTTTTCAGCCTTTTAGTATCAAAATAATTCAGAAAGAGGGAAGAGTGTTAGACATGACTACAGATACATCTAATTTTCCACTCAAAATGATATAAACTCTAATAAGAGAATTACTCAGGGATGTAGCTCACTGGATGGAGGGAGCTGCCTAGAGTGACAGAGGACTCAACCCCAGCACAGCACTGATGCTGGGGTGGGGGGGGGGCAGGGGTCGCTCGCGTAACAGCTAAGTGTTACCATTTCAATGTAAGAAACCTAATTTGAAGCAGGGTATGATGGTACATGTCTGCTCTCCTGGCACTTGGAAGGCTAAGGTAGGAAGATCATTCATTTTCAGGCCAGCCCAGGCTGCACAGATCTTGTCTCAAAAACAAAACAGACCTCATGAAATTGGATATTGCTGCAGCCTTGTAAATCAGTACCCAGAGTCTGGGGGATCACAAGTTTGAGGCCAGCCTGGGTTTCATACTAAGTTCCTGGCAGCCTATGTAGAATGGCTGGTCTGGCTCAAAGACCAAACACAGAATAAAGAGAGGGAGGGAAGGGGGTGGTGGTGAGAACTATAGTTGGAAAAATTAAAACAAGGTACAAATATAGATGGTTTTAAACATTGTTATTTTGTCTTGCCACAGTAAAATCCAGTGAAAACAAATCAATTACTTTGGGACATACCTTGTTCATAGAGGGAAACACCCAAGGAGGAAGATCCTCAAAAGGGGGAGTTATTTTAAGTGTCCAAAGCAGACAGGAGATATGCAATTTGGGAAGTATGTTTATCTATGTTATTAGACTGTCCATTTAATTATATTAGCAAAAAGTAGTGCTCTTAAAATGTTAATCAAACATTCTACCCCCAACCTACAACTACAAGTAGATATGATATGGCCAGAAAACAAATCCTTAGTAGTTCTATTATATATTGTTTAATATATATGTTAAAATATATGTGTGTGTGAGTGTGTATGTTTGCAAAAAATTACATGAACACACAGTGGAAGACACTAGATCAGTGGTTTCAACCTGTGAGTAGCAACTCTGGTGTGTGTGTGTTAACAATGCTTTCTCAGGGGTTGCCTAGAGCCATCAGAAAACATACTTACATTACCACTCATAACAGTAGCAAATTAGCTATAAAGCAACAACAAAAATAATTTTATGGTTTGGGGTCACCACAACGTGAGGAATGGTATTGCAGGATCGCAGCATTGAGAAGGCTGAGACCCACTGCGCTAGCTAGAGCACAATTCAGACATGAAGCAAAAAGCCACGGGTCTCTCTCCCCAAAGAGTCCAAACCTATGAGCCACCTGTTCTTGGGGAAAAACAGATTTTCAGAGCAAAGTTAAATTGCAGCAGAAAAGCAAAGAGTTATAGCTGAGCCGACTTACCAGTCACAGAAATTAATAAGTTATTAGGTAGGATAACATGTAGATGGTAAAACAATACAAAGCAGGCTTGGTACACACCTTTAATCCTAGCACCAGGGAGGCAGAGGCAGGTGGATCTCCGTGAGTTTGAATCCAGCTTTGTCTACATAGAGTTCCAGGATAGCCAGGGCTACCCTGCCTCAAAAAATAAAACAAAACCCCCAAATCGGCCAGCCCCCCGCCCCCAAAAAAAAACCCACATACAAAATCAAAACACCAAAAAATAATACAAAAAGTTATCTTTCAGGAAAGTATTTTTTTAATCTTAAAAAAATGATTTATGTACATTGGTGTTTTGCTTACATGTCTGTCTATGTAAAGGTGTATGATCCCCTGAACAGCGGCCATGAGGATGCTGGGAACTGAACCCAGGTCCTCTGGAAGAGCAGTGCTCTTAACTGCTGAGCCATCTCTCCATCCCCAGAAAATTATTCTGTACCTTACAATATACTTGCAGATAATAAATTTTTAAAAAAGTAAACAGTACCTTTGAAACACACAAAGAAAATACAATTACCTTAACAAAAGGGACTAAAAATGTTCAAACATAGTTTCAAGCTAGGAAAATACCAGATTTATTCAGAATAATATACCTTTGCCTAAAAGTATTTGTATCTTTTGAGTGTTATCCAAAACTTGCTATAGTTTCTTAACACTCAGATGAGAAGAGAAACAGAAGTAGAAAGACCCCTTTAAATCCTTGGTACCTTTGGGTTCAAATCAAAAAAGCTGTAATACTTGAATCGGAGCAGCAAGGCCTCGTTCTCCTTCACATCCTGCTCCATTAGAGATCTTGAGGAATCGAGCCACCTGGACCAAGCAGAGAACAGCACTGAGCATTGCAGACACAGCTAACCAAATCCTCCACCACGTAAATTATAACTTACCCCTGGCCAGGCCTCCTGGTGTATGCCTTTTAAAAATTAATCCCAGGACTTGGGAGGCAGAGTCAGGCAGTTCTGTGTGAGTTTGGAACCAGCCTGGTCTCTAAAGAGACACCCTGTCTCAAAAAACCCAAAACTTACCCTTGGTTGGTTTTTGCTTTATCAAGAAGAGCTTGAGGCTTGAACATTTTTGCCAGTATTTCTGGTGATGTTACTGGCTGACTGACAGCAAGTATCCCGGGATTGCCTTCTGACAGGGCACTGTCACCAAACCAGGCAGAAGTTGGTGACAAGGGGCTTCCATCATGAGCGTCGTAAGTAGGGGTCATTGTTTTACTATAAAGTCCGGGGCTTGAATATATGCTTCCTAGTAAGTGAGAAGAGACGGCTGTGAGGAGCTGCTCAGAATAGCTCAGTGATGACACACACTACGGTAGGAAGCACACTGAGCCACAAGCTTCAATCTGGAAGGAAAGCTTTAGTACGTTATTTACCTGCCTCAAAACACAAAAGAATTCTGCTCATACATTAGAACACACAGCACCAAAGCCGTGAGAGTGTAATTACATTGGCAGAAACTCTGAGGAAAAAGCCAGTTTGAGGGAACTAGGAAGTAGAGCTATGGCTGAAGCGCAGACTGACACACTGTGTGTGATTGTGGTGAGGCTCACCTTTCAGAGGGCCAATGTAAAGAACATCGGTGCCTATAGGAAAGGAAAGAAAGGAGTTCAGAAGGCAAAGGAAAGGCAACAATAGAAGACCAAAGAATGAAAGGAAACGGAAAAAAGGAAAACAGACTTGCCCCAGTTGTGACTTGTAAGTACACAAGTCAACAACCTCAGGAGCTTCAACATAAATATAACATTTTGTCCAACACAAAATGAAGCTCTGCTCTAATCAAGCATACCCTGATTTGGTTTATGTACAGCTAACCTAATAAAGTCAGAGGCATCACCTCATTAATCTCAAGACCCTTGGTGACAGGCACATAAAGAAAACACACTAGCTAATGATACATGCTCTTTGACTTGAATAACAGAATTAAGGAGATCAAAGACATCAAGTAAAAACCTGTTACATCTGGTCCTGTCCT
>NW_021621003.1:4669984-4691796 GCF_004785775.1 Grammomys surdaster | reverse complement strand
TCCTTCCTTCCTTCCTTCCTTCCTTCCTTCTTTCTTTCTTTCTTTCTTTCTTTCTTTCTTTCTTTCTTTCTTTCTTTCTTAGACAGGGTCTCACACCATGGTCCAGGCTGGGCTCAAACTCATTTTCTGGCTATAATCATGATTTTAAAAAAGAAAATGTGCAATAGCTGTTACACTGTTACTGGACGTGGAAAGAAGAGTAAACGTCCACTCTCCCCCAGTTATGTAACTGGAGAATATGCTTAGGAATCCTTCTTCCTCCCACCCGTGTGCACAGAAGCTCTAACGTAAGAAGTCACAGTGAAATGGAAGAACTTTCACTGAACGTAAGCGGATCTTGTCAGCAATCCATCCCTGACCTGGTATTCCTGTGTTCTGTGTTGTGTTCAAACAACCTGTGGATCTGCATGCTGTGAGGCAGAGAGGAGGCCTGGATCCTGCACACAGTCCTGAGGCACCGTTCACTAGGGAATCATTTTCAAACTTAAAAATCATGTGTCCATACTTACCAAAGGCAGGAATCCCTGCCCAGGCTCACTTGGGCAGAGAGTGATTCTGCTAAGGGAGTACAAAGAAATACAGTATGGGAACCATTAATGTCTAGGCAGAAACCTGTTTATTTAAAAGAACTGTTAAATGAACCTTTCACTAAAAATGTCAGAATATTGACCTTTCCCTCTGCCCCCCAAATTATATACCAGAATTATTTAGAACCTAGTAAAATTAAAACTGACCACTCTTTATGGAGTCAATATAGAAAGTATGTTAATAAAGCACACACAGGCCTCTTCACTTCCAATTTCCTATGGTCTGTATTTTACACACCATAGCTTCCATTTGTCTTAGAGATACTATAGTTAACAACTCATTTAGTGTCCCAACAAATCTATTTTAACCCTAGAGAACTAACTGTAGCAGCCAGGCTACAGGCCTTGGTCACAGTCGTGAGCTGGCAGCTGCGGAGCCATGCAGGGAACCAGCCTGTCTTGGTTGCCTGCACACGACGTTCATGTACTGCAACTCAAACCATTCCCGACCCTTGGGCGTCTGATTGCTTAGAATTTTGGTGCCACGATAAAAGAAGCTTCAGTAAATAGTTTTGTACTTATTTCCCAATTCTAGTTGCACTGTGGGGTCAGAGGGTATGCATAGTTTAAATTCCTTCAGGTCCAGCTCAAAGGCTAACCCTAACTATCTTGTTTTCCTATTTGCCCGTGTTTATATAACAAACATTGAAAAGGAAGAAAATAAAGAAATGGATGGCTCTTGGAAGGGAATAGCCAAAGAGTAAGTTTCAAAGTGACTTTCACTATCAGAATAACTTATTTTTTGTATGATTTGACTTTGTTATAATGAAATTATATTCAGTATCTGACTTCTGTAATAGAAAATATGAAGCTCATTAAAGCATATTACTGATTGAAGGAAAAATTCTCTCTCTCTCTCTCTCTCTCTCTCTCTCTATATATATATATATATATATATATATATATATATATCATGTTAACTGGAAAAAATAAATTGAAGAAAATTTCAACCTTTAGTATTTGAATATTTACTGTGTGTATATATGTACATGTATACATATATATCTTTTGTTCTTTAAAGGATAGGTTTAAAATTTTTTTGATACTTAAAGTGGTCAAGGTCCAGATAGGAAAAAATTTGCATCCTACATAAATAATCTTCCTAGTAAACAGAATATTGATTATATTCAATATTAGTATAGAACACAGATTTTCTTTTTTCCTAGATGCCTTCTGATTGTTTTTTTCAAGGAAAGTTTCTAATGAGATCATTTCCACTTGTATAATAAACTGATATTAAGTTTCTTTGAAAATTACTGACTATGCTGCAAAAATGTTCTTCCTTTGAAAAACTGCTTTCAGTCTGTGTGGTAGTACATAGCTGCTGACCCCGGCTGTGGGGACTCTAAGGCAGGAGAACTGTCCAGAGTCTGAGGCCAACTCTGGTAACATAGTGAATTCATGCCAAGCAGGGCAATGTAGCCAGGAATTTGACAGGTTACACACACACACAAAACTGTAATAAAAATGACCTTGTTTGCATTGGTAATACACAGCTACATGCTTGCCACTACAAGTCAGACAGCAATGTGGAGGAAGAACCTCCACATAGCTTCTTTATGACTCTTTTGTCACTTATTTTTCTACCAAACCAGAGTGTGTTCTAAAAGGGGAATATCAACCTAAGTGACCTTGGCTCAGCCACCCTCTGACAGTCACTATTAGCACAACCGCAGAGCAAAAGGCCTAGAAAATAAACCACGGCAAACTTACTTGATGCTTCCAAATCCACTACTGTCTACATAAACAGCGCTCTCCTGTGTCTCTCATACTCAGAAGCTATTTCCACTCATTTCCGTGTCTTGGAATTCCTGTGTGCACTGAGAGTCACCATTGGTTTCTGGCCTACAAAGCTCACTCAGCTTCTCAGATTCTAGTACTCAAGGCTGACAAGATCTTCCACGTTGCAGCTTCTAATGTGGATGATGACACGCTGTTCTCATTACTACATACACAGTGTAGGTACAGTATAAACATTCCTTAAGGAACGGAAGGGTTTTTTCCCTTACAGTAATCAAAGTCTTTAAAAAATCAGTAAATGCTAGATTCTGGCCTGTGTTCCAGGTAGTGGATTGGGGCATGTGGCCACATGGTTGGAGCGCTAGCTTTGGGAAGGACAGACCTGACAGACCTCAGCTTTCCTTTACGGTGTCTGATCCCAGGCAACTGACTCAGCCTGAGTTTCTCATGCTACCTATTACTCAGAACTGAGGTGAGTTAGACACTAGTTCTGTGTGTCCTGTTCAGGAAACAAGCTGCTAGAGGAACATGGCCTTTGACGACTGCAACCTTTCAACACAAACCTGGTTTTCCTTTCCTAAAAAGATGTGAAGGGGCTGCAGATGGCTAGGTAGGCATGACTGCTCTTCCTGAGGACCCAGGTAGATTCCAGCATCCACATGGTAATTCACAACTGTCTGTAACACCAATCTAGGGGTTCTGACACCGTCCTCTGGCCTCTGTGAGCACTGCACACACATGGTATGCACAAACATGCATGAAGGCAAAAAACTCCCACATAAAAAATTTCAAAATGAAAAAAAAAAAAAAAACCATTTAAAAGGTCTCCTGCAAAGCCGTCCAGTGGTGTCCTTAGGACACTCAGAGCTGCTGGAAAGGTCAACCCTGAGGAAAGGACTAAAGAACGATGCATGGTCCAGAATAAAGATCAGCTATTGTCTGACTGAAAAGGGAATCACCAATATTAGGCAGGGGAGGAGAACATCCTGAATTCTAAGCTACAGTGGACCGTGATCCTGCACCCACGCAAAGGAGAAAACCTAGTGGGTGTGGTGGCTCAGGCCTGCAGGCAGAGGAGGGCTGAGGGTCCCCACTGTGGTATGTGAGATTAGAATGATGTACACGGTACGCTCCAGCCCAGCCGGGCTACATCAAGGCTCCACTCAACTGAAAAGCAGAACTGACTCGCTGAAGTAAGGAGCACTAATTACAGGAGCAGAGGCAGTGGTGTAAGAATGTGGTCACAACCAACCAGAAACTCCAGATCCAGGAGATCTGACAGAGTGCTTTGGCATCTTCGTGTACTGCACACATGTGCACCCCTCCCCCTACATACACTTACAAAAAGGGATTCAGAACTCTGGCCAGTAGACACACTAAAGACACCCACATACTTAGCCCTAGATTAAAAAAAAAAAAAAAAGGAAAAAAAAATGTATGTATGTATGTATGTATGTATGTATGTTCTGAAGACATTATCTGGCCCTAAAGTATCCTTTCTTTTGGTTGGAAGGGATCTTCCACTGTTATCTGTTAACACTGAGTGACTTCTGGGGCCAGGTATTGTTCATGTGCTCACATGAGCTTCTAATCCTGGCTATCCATCAGAGCTCCTATAACTGTCTTCATAATTCCCTAGGGTGGTTGACAGAACTCACAAACTCCCTCACTACTGGGTAAGGTCACCAACCTGGAGTCTCTGAGTCCCTTTCTTTTGGGCTCTGATGGAGGCTTATTCACAAAGGCATGATAGTTCCTGTTATCACTATGGTTTGACTGTGACTGTTCTCCAAGGACAAAGGGGTGAAGTCTGGTTCCCAGTGTGGCAGCATTGAGAAGTAGCAGGACCCGTAAGAGCCAGGACCAGGGCTCTGGAGCATTGCCTTCAGAAGGAGATGATGCTTGCAGGATTCTGACTAGTGTTTCTGAGGGGTTGTTTTAAAGGTTTGGCCTCTGAGTCCTACTCTGGTCTCTCTTGCTCATCCACGGTGATCTTTAACCACACTGGCATCATGTCCTCTAACCACCACACTATCAGTAGATAAATGTCTTTTATGAGCTACTAGCCACAGGTACTCATAACTGTAACAGTGACCAACGCACTCTCCAGCCTTCCCTTCCACAGATGTCTGGAGGCTCAGGTGGCACCAAACCTCTAATCCTAGAGTTGGCTTCTCTGATAACCAGTCCCCATTCCTCAGCCTTTCCAAAGGTTACTCATTAGCATAGACTCAGGAGTGGTTAGAAGGCCCTTGCTGTAAACAACAACCTCCTTCATGGCTTTTATTCCTAGTTTTAGGGCCTCCTCAGAAACACTGAAGGAGGACCAGAATGTTGCTTTAAAAATTGTTGTAACTATTCTCTTTTACTGTGAGTGTGTGAGCTCTCTACCACCCATATCTTCCCAAATTACTGATTAGGAGTGAACTCAATAATCTTTCTTTCTTTTCTTTTTTTGTTTTTCGAGACAGGGTCTCTCTGTGTAGCCCTGGCTGTCCTGGAACTCACTCTGTAGACCAGGCTGGCCTCGAACTCAGAAATCTGCCTGCCTCTGCCTCCCAAGTGCTCGGATTAAAGGCGTGCGCCACCAGTGACCAGCTTTAATAGTCTTTCTAAAATACTTTTCCTTTGTAAATAATTTCAGAAACCAATTGCTTGATGACACATTAATATCAGATACCCTCCACTGTGGTCTTCAACCTCTCTGGAGGCGTCTCCCCCAAAAGATGGCTCAGCTGAGGTATTTACCTCTTGGAATTTCCTTTACCAGGATGATCTTTGTCTGTTATCATTCCTTCTGCCATTTTTGATTACAATAAAATTCTGACTTCTGCCACATCTTTAATCCCAGCACTCAGGAGAAAAAGGCAGGCAGATCTCTGTGAGTTCAAGGATAGCTTGGTCTACACAAACTCTGTCTCAAAAATCAAACAAACTTAATTCACAAACTAAATTCCTCAACCCATAAAACTGAATATAACCTGAGATGAGTAATATTGGCCTCTGAATTCCTAGCACATTTTCTAGTTCCTTAGCATTTATGTATAATGCCTTTAAATATAAAAACTGTTTTCCAACTAGCCTGTAAGCAACTTCAGTAGTAAGTGCATTGTCTTGTGAGGACACAAGAATGAGATTTCTCAAAGGAAGGACTCTTGAAGAAAAAGATAGGGATGCAAAGAGACCAGGATATGCAAAACACAGAAAGCTCTTAAGCAATTAAGTCAGGTTTTAGGTACTAATGTATCAACAAAATAGTGTTTTCCACAGTCTACCTAAAAACTTTTCAATTTCTGCAAACTAAAGAACCGAGTCCAGTTGTAGAGTACCCTTTTTAACTCTCTGAGCAAAGCCCCAGCATCCTCTCCATTGGTCCAATTAGTGCCTATGACAGGGTGACAGGCAGGACGGCACAGCACTGAGCCTGAGGAGAGAGGCTGAAGGGGACTGGACCCCTCTCCTGACCTCTATGAGCCCACACCCTTAACAGAAGACACACAGTTTGGGAGCCTCCTGGTCCTGCCTTTGCTGAGTATGGGTCTCACCTGATCCAGGCATGATCAGTGGTCCTTCCAACTCCAGCGCTTCGTCTTCAGACTGGTCATCTAGCTTTTTCTTTTTTTTCTTTGTAGGATCTCTGGGTTTTTTTAAGAGAGAAAGTTCTTCAGGGTGTCTTATATCTGTTAAAGAGTGGATTAAATGAAAACAGGTTAGTACAGTAAGTTTATTTAATCTAGTTTGAGGTGTGAATTTGTCATTTCCTTCTGTGTTTGTGGATGTCAGCATTCTGCCTAACACCCATACCACATGGAAGACTGATGTATATATATGATATGCTTAAAGTCCCTAAAACTATAACAGGAGAATGTCTGTCTAGCTCACATAAGACCCTGGAGGAAATAAATCCAAAGTCCTCTTAATTCATTAGCCGATAAGTGTAATGACCTCAAAATGAACAGAGAAATCTACAGGGCACAAGGAAAATCCACTGGAAGGGGTGGTACATGCCTCTAATCTCAGGCAGGTAGATCTATGTGAATTCAAGGCCAGGCTGGTTTACACAATGGATTCTGGGACAGCCAGGGCTATATAATAGAGACATTGTCTAAAAAACATTGTCCAAAAACCAGAAAGAAAATCCTACAATTCTTATTTATATATTCATTTTTATCCAAGATCTTGTACTATCTGGTGTCAATCATTCTCTATGTCATAAAGTACATTTGGTACAGAGGCTAATAAGCAGGCATTTTCTTTTAACTTTATGTGCATGGGTGTTTTGCCTGCAAGAATGTCTGTGAGCCACCATGTGGGTGCTGGGAATTAAACCCTAAACCTCTGAAGAGCAGCCAGTGCTCTTAACCTCTGAGCTATTTCTTCAGACCCAAGCAGATATTTCTTATATATAGTATTAGCCTTGTTCCTGAATTGCAAGACCCATCATTAACTCTCTCCCAAATTAGTGGGACCTCAATCAACTCCCCCATGGTTGATAAGCAGGTTAAAAATTGTGTGTGCATGCGTGTGGTCATGAATATATATGTGAGACCAGCAGTCAGTCAACATCAGGCATCTTCCTCAATTGTACCCCACGTTATATTTTAAGAGAAGGTCTTGCAATGAATTGGATTGTACTAACTGGCCAGGCTGGCTGGCCAGTGAACCCTCGTGACCTCCTCGCTCCACCTCCAAGCACTGATGTTAAAAGTGCATGCCATCATGCTTGGCTTTTTACATGGACATCAGGGATCAAACTCAGGTCTTCATGCTTATGGGGTAAACGTTTACTATTAAGCTAATTCCACGCCCTTGCAGGTTATAAACTTATATGAAAATGGGACATTCTTAGAAGAGACAATGCATTCCTTGGTAAGAATAAAACTGGTGAACTTAGGCTGACTGACTTCAATTCGTCATAAAGCTATAGCAATAAAGAGGTACTCAGAAAATCGATGAAAGAGTCAAGGCAACTCAAATGGATGGGAAACCTTCAACTAATAGTGCTAAACAATCAGAGATTCAGAGTTTTTAAAGAGAATAGTAACATCTACCTAACTCAATGTGTTAAAATTTAATTCCTAGTGAATTGTGAACCTACATCTAAGAGTAAAACTAGAAGACACAGGTAGACCCAGACTGCTTAGAAAGGATAGCAATAGTCTGAATGAGAATGTCTTCAGACAAGTTCACGTGTGTGAACACCTGGTTCCCAGCTAGTGGTGCCGTTTGAGAAGATTGTGGAATTTGTAGGCTGTGGAGTCTTGATGAAGGACTATATCTCTCTGAGGTGGCACTCACAGAGGGGCTTTGAGGGTTTATAGCTTTGCCCCACTTCCAGTTCACCCTCAGCTTCATGTGTATAAGGAGAAGTGTTCAGTCAGCTGCCAGCTGCTACCACCATGCCTGTTGCTTGCTAACATTTCTCTTTGCATGATGGACACTTACACTCTGAAACCATAAGCCAAAATAAATGCTTTCACCTGTGAGTTGCTTTTGGTTATGGTGTTTTGTCAGAACAACAGGAAAGTAACTATCTACATACCCCGCTACCTCCACCCCACAAACTGCCTTTGAGTCTAGAGAGATGGCTTGGCAATTAAAAGCTCTTGCTGATCTTGCACAAGACCCACTTTTAGTTCCCAGCACCCATACTAGGTGGCTTAGTACCACCTGTAGTTCCAGATCTGATGCCCTCTTCTGGCCTCTGCTGGAACTTGCATACATGTGGTACATACACACACACATGCAGGCTGGCACTCATAAAATAAAAACACATACATCTTTAAAAATTCTTTTAGCTGGGCAGTGGTGGCACACATCTTTAATCCCAGCACTTGGGGGGCAGAGGCAGACAGATTTCTGAGTTCAAGGCCAGCCTGGTCTACAGAGTGAGTTCCAGGACAGCCAGGGCTACACAGAGAAACACTGTCTCAAAAAACCAAAAACAACAAAACAAAACAAAACCTCAAAAATCCTCCTTTTACTTTAAACAAATTAACCAAGGGGGTTGAAAACATCTCAGTGGTTAAAAGCCCGCCCTGGCTGCTCTTCCAGAGAACCCAAGTCTGAGTTCCAGTACCACATGGAGGCTCACAAACCTCTTTAATTCCAGTTCCAGGGGATCTAATACCCTCTTCTTGCCTCTGAGGGCACTGAATGCCTTTGGCGCTGAATATATGCAGACAAAACACACATATACATAAAATAAAAATAATAAATTTAAACAATCAACCTTCACTTTTAAAGATACTGTTTAGAAAATAAGGACAGAAGCAATATATTGGTATAAAATGTTTAGAGACTTGCATTCAAAATATGTGAAGAATATATATTATTCAAGAATAAGGCCACCAGGCTAAAGACTGGAATAAACTCTTCAAAGAATGGCCCAGAAGTACATGAAAAGATAATGGATTACCACTCCAAGAAATGTGAATTAACTTATGAAATAGCACTATTACCACACCCCACCTACACCCTGGACAGAGCAAAGCGTGTTCAAAGACACACAGGTGGAGCTATGACACAAGGCAGAGCTGTCTGTTTCACACCCAGCTGGAAAGGGAAATGAGAGACTATGCGGAAATAATTCTTTAGTTTCTTAGAGTTTAAACATGTAGCTAACACGCTACTTGGATATTCTTCTATATACCCAAGAAAGTATAAAGCACATTTACAACAGCTTTATTCATAAAACTGGGAGTAATGCACGATGGATAAAAAAAGATGTGGAATCTGCATATCATCGGAAACAATGTTCATACAATGAAGTCCATTCATCAGTAGAAAGAAACAGCCTATTGAGACATACTATGAAGAGAATGACTCTAAATTAAGTGGAAAAAGCTAATGTGAAAGGAGAAAACTATGATTAATATCTATAGCTTCACTAATTAAATTCCAGAGAATGCTAACGAATCTCAGTTACAGAGAGCAGCTGAGTGGTACCAAAGGACCTCTGGTAGAAGATGGAAATCACTGGTTTTTAAATTGTAGTGACTTCACAATGTAGACATACATGTGTTGAAACAGGAGGATGTCAAGTTTAGGCTGAATTTTAGAAAGTGGGTTCCAGAGTAAGACCTTCTCAAAAACCAAAAGTTTTACATTTCAAATGGGTGTAGACAGCTGTGTATTGGTTGCATCGCAATCTATTTAATTAAAAACAAAACAAAACAAAACCATAAAAAAATCTAAAAGGCCAGGTATGGGAGTGCAGGCCATTACTCGCAATGAGGAGTCAGAGAACTCTGAGTTCAAGACCAGCCTAATCTACACAGTGAGCTGCAGGTCAGGTAGAGTCACCTAGTGAGACACTCTCTTAAAAGAAAAGGAGAGATGGAAAAGCCAAAAGTAAGGAAGAGGGGAAAGGAGCAGCAGAAAGCAGGCTGCCATAGATGCTCAATCACAGGATCCATGGCCTCATAAGTGGCAGCCTCCAGCTTCAGAAGGCTTACATTTGACCCACTAGGATGAGTTACGAAGCTCTCTGTCTCCAGGAAACCAGACACTAAGATCTACTATATGGCTGAAGGGCCAAGAGACACAATTTAAGGTTAGAAACGCACAGCCAAATTACCTGAACTCAAACCTTGCTTGCCAGAACTCAGACAAGTTACCCAACCTGCCAGGGTCTGAGCTTCCTTATCAATTGCTATAAAAATTAAGGGACAAGAATTGTTTTATTTTACAAGTCTCCTTTTGTCCATGAGACACACATTCAACAACTCCCAATGGATACCCTGCAATTTCAGATGGTATCAATCTCTACAGTGTTTCTTTTAAATACATACCTATAAGAAAGCACACTTCTAAGTAAGGCACTGGAAGAGATTAAATGGCAATCAATAATAGAACAATTACTACACAGACTCTTAACAAACTAAAGTTACATAAATTCAATGCTGCCAATATCTGTGTTTGGTTTTCCTTTGGTATTCTGAGACAGATATTCAAGGGCACTTTTAGGCTGCTTTGCAGGCCAAACTGCCAGCACTGTGTCTCTCGAGCTCTGAGACCACTAAATAAGAGTTAAACACAAGCTGTTGAGAGTCTATCTGATAATTTGTTTGCTACTGGGTGGCTAGGGGAAGGGAGTGATTTACCACCAGTGATGCAAAGTGAGAAGTTGATTTCTGGAATTTTCCATTAAATATTACAGAACTATGTCTGACCACTGGTAAATGGAATCTTGGGGAGTGAAACCACAGACACAGTGGGAATATAAATTCACGTAGTATTTTCTTCTAATTGTAATAAAATATAGTTGTGCTAAAAATTGAAAATAGAAAAAAGTATGAATTATTTATAAATATTCTCTTTCTCTCTTTTTTTTTCCTTTTGAGACAAGATCTTGCTGTGTAGCTTTGGTTGTCCTAGAACTCATTATGTAGACCAGGCTGATCTTGAACACAGAGATCCACCTGCCTCTGCCTCCTTTTAAATATTTTCTTACTGAAGCATAACTAGATAATTTTAATATCTACACAGTATTCTCTGTAAATATAATGACCACTTCATCTAATTCTGATGTCATAAATATTTCTACAAACACCTATATTCATCTTTTTCCACATCACATTTCTTTTGCAATTCATTTTTGTGAATGACTGGATTACTACCAGAGGCCATGATAATTTAAGGCAAAAGTAGATCAAGAGGCATATATCTTGTCTTCCAGTTTAGGCCCGAGCATAGAATAGGTCGCAGGCAGCAGCTCCGTACCCAACCCCAGAAAACCAAGAGAAACAGGGACTCCCAGGAGCTTGAACTCACGCAGCACCCCAGGTAAAAATGAATCACCCGTGATGCCTGCTATTAGAAGTTCTAATCCAGATGGGCCAGAAGCCAGGATCCTCGCCCTTACCCTCACCCCCTACCTTTTCCCACCTGCACAAGGTTCCCTGAAGCTTGGCAACTGCAAGATCCTGCTTGGCAACTGCAGATAGACTCAAAGCAGTGTACCATATCATCTGAAGAATAGCAAGGAGACCATAACTCAAGCAGTGTACCATATCTTCTGAAGAATAGCAGGTTCCAGTCCTCCTCGCCCCCACGAATAACTAGGGCCTGCCGGTCGGGTCAAGTGGCACCCAGACGTGGGGCTCGAGGCACGGACCCCTCTGGACGGACCCTCATTGAGAGGATGTGCGCAGGACATCAAGATTGAGCGAGACAGAGATCGTCACCTGCGACCTGTCATCCACGGAACCAGGTTGATACTGCCATCAAGAAGACGGTTGAAGTTCATTACCATCAGCCGAAAATTGGAGAGGATCCAGAAGTGACTCCGCAGGAGACTGACACAGCTGCCAGCTCCCCTGCCTCCCCCTACGGTCGACCCCTAGACTTCCACGCCCTCCAGAAGGGTTCCTGGTATGCCTGGCTTTGCCCCCGTTTCTCTTGCTAGAGAGCTTGGCCTCTTGATCACCACAACAAAAATTGGCTTTTTCCTAAACCAAGGCCGCCCTTGATATGGCCGCTAACATTGGGGAGCCTTCCTTTATGACAATATTACACCCCAAACTGACAAATGGTTGGTAAATTGAACATTTACAAGGGACTAGGATGGCTGAGTTATCCCAAGGACGGGATTATTGTAGGTCCACTTCCCAGGGGCCCACCCAATGCAGCCGAAAAGGAGTGCGTGGTGCTGGGAGTGGGTGCAGCCTACATGGCCTAAGACAGGGCCCTCACCCTCCTTTCACCCACATCGGAGTCCCTTGACGTTGCCCATCGTCAAAAGCCTAAAACCTTCGACCATCGATGTGACTCGTCTCACATCAGTGTTTTGGGGTTGTGAACTTGTCTAAGACCCCCCCCCATAATTAGACATCCAAATTCAAAATTCACATAATTGGGATTGATCATAAGACGCCTTCTCTAACTAAACAGAGAAGGGGGAGATGCCAGAAGCCAGGACCCTCGCCCTTACCCTCACCCCCTACCTTTCCCCACCTGCACAATGTCCTCTGAAGCTTGGCAACTGCAAGATCCTGCTTGGCAACTGCAGATAGACTCAAAGCAGTGTACCATATCATCATAAGAATAGCAGGGAGACCATAACTCAAGCAGTGTACCATATCTTCTGAAGAACAGCAGGTAGATCATAATTCAAGGCAGTGTACCGTATAGACCATGACATGTTTCAAGGCACAGGCCAAGAAGATTTTGTACTTTTCCACCACCTGGCCCCTCTTACCCCCTCCCCTTGTAAACACATGCTATAAAAAAGCATTTCATGTTCAAAAAATAAATAAATAAATAAAAATTCCTTCAACTCTTAAAAAAAAAAAAAAGAGGCATATATCTTATTTTTTACTGGCTTTGAACTCTGTATGTAGCTGAGGATGACCTTTGACTCCAGGTCTTCCTGCATTCACTACCTTCCAAGTAAGGACTGGGATAACAGATATGATGGCTAGTTATAATTGATAACTTAACACAATCTAAAATTAGCTGAGCATACTCTGGTTTCTCTTCAGATTGTATATTTTATTTGTCCTTTTAAAATTACCTGGGAAGGGAGTTTCAATGAATAATTGTCTAGATCATGTTGGCTTATTGATATGTCTATTGGGGACTGTCACAACTGATGTGGAAAGACCCTGCCCACTGTGGGCAGCACCATTCCCTAGGTCTGGATTCTGAAATGTCTCATATTCCAGGTAATTAATATCTAGACTATATTTACTTAAAGACTCTAAACATTAAGTGCCCCTCCCCTTAAATCATCCAATCAAAACAGACAAATGAATCCCACAGAAGAAATACAGAGAGGGCTGAAGAGGTGGCTCCATGGTTAATAGTATAGCACTGACTGCTTTCCCAAAGAACTTGGGTTTGGTCCCCAGGACCCACATAGCAGCTTAATACTGTCTGAATTCCAGTACCATGGGATCCAATCTGACAGTCATGGGCACATCACACACTCAGTGCATGGACATATACAAAGGCAAAGCACACACATAAAATAAAAATAAAGATTTAATTCTAATGGAGAAGAAATATAGAGTCAATAAGTATTTAAAAAAAAAACATTTAACATCATTAGTGACCAAATAAATAAACACAAATAAAAGCTACACTGAAATTCCATCTCACCCCAGTGAGAATGGCTATCATCCAAAAATCCAATGTGGAGCTAGAGAGATAGCTAAGCAATTAAAGAATACTGGCAGCTCTTCTAGAGGACCCAGGCTCAATTCCTATCACCTATATGGTAGCTTATAACTGTCTATATAGCTCCAGTCCTAAGGGATCTAATGCCCTCTTTAGCTTCTTTGGACACCAGGTACAGACACGGTGCACATACATACATGCAGGGAAACACTCACATCCACAAAATAAAATTAAAAACAAACAAACAAACAACAAAAAAACCAAACCTTTATGATTACTAGTGAGAGTGAACTAGTGCAGTCACTACGGAAATCTGCGTAGAGCTTTCTCTCAAAACTGAACTTAGAGCTACTGTCTGCTCCAGCTGTAACAGGCCTGGATATATTCTCACAGGTCTTTTAGCAAGTCAGCATGCTACACTATTCACTACAGCTGAGCTTTGGAACTGGCCTAGATAATTAGCAGATGAATGGATAAAGAAATTGTGGTATATAAACACAGCAGAATTTTATTCTGCTGTAAAGAATAAAGTTAATGATATTTTCAGGAAAATGAATGGAACTGAAGAGATAAATATTCCATGTTTTTTCTCATCAGAATCTTTCTCGCCACACCCACACCCCCCCACACCCACACCCACACAAAGCATATACATACTTACGTGTGAACATGAAATTAGAAGGGGATTATGTGGGAAGAAGAAGGGACCAAAAGATATGCAAGAGAAAATAAGACATAACGGGGAAGGAAGAGATAAGCATGCATTTAGCGGAATCTACATTCATTAATCTACATATATTCAGAAAGTCATGAAGTGAAGGAAGAGAAGTTGGGAGAGGAGAAACATGGGTGGGTGATGGGGCAGGATATGAGTAAAGCACAAGAATACATATGTAGGAAAATGTCATAAGGAGCTCCATACTTTATACAACTAGCAATACCAACAAAAATAACAGAAGATTTTAGTTACATAAAAAAACAAGAGTTTCTTTTCCAGATAGGGTCTCCTTCATTGTTTAGCTGTGGCTGGACTGAGCTCACTACGTGGACCAGGCTGGCCTTGAACCCATAGCAATCTGCCTGCCTCTGTCTCCGAGTGCTGTTATTAAAGATGTACACCACCACGGCTGGCTCTTCATTCATATGTACTTAAGATGTAATATTAGCTCACCCCTACGTGTGGCTTTTGGATTTGAGGACTCATTACTAATGGGTATGTTCAGAAACCCAGAAGATATTCCAGATGAACGCTCTGATCTGTATTTACTTATATAAATGAATTGTCATTATTCTCATAGACTATTTTTCCTTCTTCATACAAATGTGTGGTGTGTATGTCTGTGCATGTATGGTGTGTGTACATACATGTGGAGGCCCTATGTTGGTGCTAGGAATCTTCCTCCACCATTTTTCTACCTTATTTACTGAAGGAGTTATATCAAACTCAGAAATATGGCTAAGTCTCACTAGCTAGCTTGCTCCAGATCCCTGGTCTCTGTTGTCTTTGTCTTGTACAGGCCAGTCACCAACCAGGCCCACCCAGAATGCAACGGGCTCTGTAGATTCAACTCTAGACTCTCTGTGGGTGGAGCAAGAGCTTTCTACTGCTGAGCTATAGCCACAGCCCACAGTCTACTTAATGTTAAAGGAACACATTTAACATCTGACTGACCTTATATGGTGGCCCTCTTGACTGTCAGTTTGATTGGCTCGAGAGCACAGATATATAAGACTAGTGAAGCACTCCTCTGGGTCTGTGTGTGAGGGCATTCTGTGGAGGATTAACTAAGGGGGAAGTAGCTGCCCAGAAGGTGGATGGTCTGGGACTTGAATGGAATTAGAAGAAAGTCCACTGCACAAGCACTCTCTCTGCTCCACCAAGCCTTCCCTGCCACAATGGACAGAAACCTCTAAAACTGATGTCCCAATAGATGGTTCCTCCCTTTCAGCTGTTTCTCTGGCATATGTGTCACAGTCACAGTGACTAACACCTCAACACACAGACGTTTATGAGCACTCTTGATTCTCAGTGCACCCTTGGATTTAAATGGCATCAGTGCCATGTTTGGAGAATAGAAGGACATAAGAACATTCCATGCTGGGGTGGAGAGATGGTTTGGCAGTTGAGAGCACACACTGCTCTTGCAGAGGACCTGAGTTTAGTTCCCAGCGCTCACATCAGGCAGCTCACAACCACTTTCAACTGCAGTTACAGGGGAGCTGACTCCTCTGGCCTCTGAGGGAACCTGTACTCATGTGCACATACCCTGAAACAGATAGACAATATAATTAAAAATAATGCATCTTTTAAGAAAGACATCTTAAGCTTACTTTATGCTTCAGTACCAAGTGGTGGCAAGCTTCCCCCATAGTTGTTTCCCCTTAGATAAACTACATTAGTATATGGGAAAAACATCCAAAATACCAGAGGGTACAAAATGAGTCACAGCCGAGCTGTGACACACTTCTACCACCTCTGTCACTGATAGGCTTGAGAGGGGAAATCAAGCATGTGTCATCTGAAGTCTTCGTAAGTGGTTCTGGAATGTTTCCTAGGTTCTGAGAATTCCTGCACTGCACATTCATTCATTGAGATTTTTGTTCCTAAGTCATTTCCTGTCCAACTCACAGCTATAAATGTAACTAAGACAGCAACAATAAATACTATTAACTAACTTTTCAGTCTGTCATAAGCAGACAAGTACTTCTTAACCAATTGGGCCAATCAAACTGCTTGTCCAGTCAAAATAGTAAAGGATATGCTTGGAGACCTTCCCTGTCCAGTGTTCTCAGGCACTCAGCACACCCAAGAGCTTGTTCTGATAGCAGTTCTATAGGTTGAGCTTTATTGCTACTTCTCACAGAGCATCTAGAAGCTTAGGCACTTGTCTCAGTCTCCTGCTTGTTGACAGTTCCACCCTTGATCTGCATAAGCCACTGGCTGCATAGGCAATGCGAATAGTTGATTTTCATTTCATTATAATGATGAGAAGAAGTAAACCTAATCATTCATGTAGGAGACTATTTTACTAACGAAAGAAATGTAGAACTTAGTGATTTATGGGCTAGAGAGATACCTCAGGGGTTAAGAGCTCACACTGCTCTTATAGAAGGCCCAAGTTCGTTCCCGGCACCCACGTCAGATGGCTTGCGACTGTCTAGAACTCTAGTTTCAGGAGGTCTAACACCCTCTTCTGGCCTCCATGGGCACTGCTGGATTTACATGCATAAACTGGCATGTAGACGCACACCTACACATTCTTTTTTTTTTTTTTTAAATAAAAATACAATCTATTGACTTTGTGCCCTTTTTTTAGGGACAAAATCTAAAAACATTTAAAGTAAGTGTAAGAGTGGGACTGGAGAACGATACAGGACTATGAGCCATGAAAATATCAGACATAAAACATACCATTCCATGGAATAATAAACGCAGCTGGCATCATGAGGCCCACACAGAGCAAAGCCCTTGTACCTCGTGCCACTATATGAAACGATGTGACAGTGGCAGTTAATGCTTATAAGTCAGTATCATCAAACTGATAATCTAGATGAACTACATAAGCAGTGTACATGTATGTATAGCACAAGTGTGTGCATACATGCATACATATATGAAATTATAGGGCCTAGAGATAGGGGAACTAAAAATGAGTATACTGAGGGTGTCTGAGGAAAATAACTTTAGATTTTCTTTAAAGAAAACGTTTCTTTTGAGTTTCTGGGTTTTTTTTGGGGGGGGGGGGGGTTGTTGTTGCCCCCCACCCCACCCCGGGGTTCAAGACAGGGTTTCTAGCCCTGGCTGTTCTGTAACTCACTCTGTAGCAAAGACTGGCCTTGAACTCAGAAACCTGCCTGCCTCTGACTCCCAAGCACTGCAACTAGAAGCCTGCACCACCACTGCTCGGCTTCTTTTGAGTTTCTGATTAAGTATAATGAGTCAGTGCATTTGTTGTTTTTACTTTTCCAAAGTGACAAAGAAATATCTGCCTGTAGGAAAGAATATCAAGAAGTACACATAATGGGATACATTTATAATCCCAGCACTTGAGAAGCTGAGGCTTCTATAAGTTCAAAGCCAGCCTAGGCCACAAAGAACTTGTTTCCAAGAAACAAAACTATGAACAAATACAAATCAAATAATGAGAAGAAATAAGCCAGATAGAACAGCAGGAACTGGCTGACCAATGTGGTGAAGTATCGAGAGATGGCGAGGGCTACTGACTCACTGGGCCAAATGCTAGGAACGAAGACATACCAAAACCAAAGCACTGTAGACGGAAACACATTTTGCCACAGTCTCCTGCTCTGTTATTGTGTTAAATCCACCTCACCTGCCTATAGAATTCTGTCAACAGAAAACTAACAGCGCAGGATAAAGTCTTTGAGTTGATGTTCCCCAAGGCAGGGCAATGAAACAAGCCCCACCCCAAACTCCCTATTAGAAATCCAGGGTGTGTCATCACAGAACTGTGAATGGACATTTAAGAAAGGCTCCAAGGAGAGAAACTCTAGAGAGAACCCTTAAGGTTCCTACCCTGGCTCTACATTTCAACAATGTGGGACACCACCATGAAGGTTGTTATTAAGCAACTGATCTTAGGGAGATAGATGGGTTATCTGGATGGGTCCAATATAATCACATCATTCTTTATAAACAAAAGAGAGGCTGAAGAAAGAGCCACAAGAGAGATGAACAAGGAGAGGTCAGATGAACTTGAGGAGAACTCAGGAAGTCTCAGAAATGGAAGGGAAAACCTTATTCTTACAACTACAAGGAATCAAATTGTACCTTAAAGAACTCACTCTCAGAGTGTCGAGGAGGGAAAAAGACCTCAGAGGTCTAAGCAGGGGACCTGGGTGAGTCACGATGCTGTGCCCAGACCTTCAGCCTACAAGATAAAAATTCTGTGTTGTTTTCAGCTGTTAAATTTATGATATTTCCTTATGGTGGCAATGAAATGCTAACGGTTTCAAATATGAAAGTCAGAGACATACATAGCTCAGTAGTAGAGTTCTTGTATGCACAAAACAAGCAATACAGGAGAAGCATGGTACGAGTATAAAATGAAACTACTTCAATAACACTCTAAAAAAGATGAGAAAAGGGCATCTGTGAGGATGACAAGGCAGCAAAAAAGCAGGGACTAAGAGGTTAGATATTAACAGGGGAGGGGTTTCTATGTGTCGTCACTATTCCACTGAGGTACAACTGTATTACAAGCCAGATCTTAAATCTATTGATCATCTGTGCAACAAACAGGGGAAATACAAACTCTGAAAATTAAAATGTGGTGCCACAGTGAAAAACTCCAGTAGAAGACACACAGTTATTCCTAAGAGGGCCAACCCAAGAACACTGCCCAACGCACACCAACAAGGGAGAAGAATGAGCAAGGAAACAGTAACACAAGAATCAGGCCCTCAGGAGTCTCCAAAATAACAGGATGTAAATAAATCCTCAACCAGGAGAGATTGCTATGAAATTTCAAAATGGAAGAGTAAAGGTCTTCTTCAAGAGGACCCAAGCAGAAAAATATAATCCATAATCCTGAGTGAAGGAAAAGGAAGAGGACGAGGCAGGAAGGGAAGCAGAAATTACACAGATGAAACACCAGCCACTAGCAACAGGAGCTACTCTATGTACAATGTGTGCATTTAAAAGGAGAAATAAATGTAATGAAGAGAAAAAGGAAAGATTCAAATAAAAATAATAAAATCAAACTTCTAGTGATGAAAACATACTTGCTATGGTAAATACACTGGGCAGGATAATTAGCAGATTGGCAGAGGAATGACCAAAAAACTTGAAGATGTAACAAGAGACACTATTGAAAATAAGATACTTAGGCATTGCTAAAAAGAAACGGAAAAACAGACATTTCTGGAGTCATGCTGACCAGGAAACAACTTAAAGACAGCAGTTACTGGAGGGAGGAAAAGCTCAGCTTCTTCAGCTACAGTGTATTTAAAAAATAAAGGCAAAAATCAAGACTTAAAAAAAAATTAGATAAAGAAGGAAAAACCTACACATACCAGTTTAATTTTTGTTGCTGTAATAAAACAACCTAATCAAAAAAACAACTTATAGAAGAAAGGTCTTATTTGGGTTACATTTCCAGGTTAGGGTCTTTAATTGCAGAAGTGTCTCAGAGTCAGGAACTCAAGACAACTAACTGGTCCCACCACATACACAAAGAGAAATGAATGCATCCATGCTGCCTGTCTACTAACGAGCTTTCTTTGCTGTCTACTAATGAGCTTAGGGAATGCTGTTGTCCACAATGGGCTGGGCCCTCCTACATCAACAATGAAGACCATCTCCTATAGACATGCCTACCTCTGTGACACTGTTGTCAGCTACAACATTCTTGCTCAAGAGCTGCACAAATTCAGTTTAAAAAAATTCAAAGGAAAAAAAAATCCAATAGTGTTTTAAGTAAGGCGATGATTTTTCTGTGTCAAGCTATATTTACATCCATCCTGAACACAGGCACAGGCTGAAGTTGGACACCTCTGAAAGCAATTACTATGAAGATGAATGTGGAAATAGAGCATAAGTCACCAGTAGAGATAACTATAATCACAGAGGACAACTAAATAAATAAACCCTTTAATAGAAAGCAAGGAAAACAGAATGAGAGAAAATAGAGATCACAAATTGGTTTTGACAAACATTAAAATCTTTTTTCAATAACATTTCCAAAAAGCTAGCCACACACTAAGAAACAATTTTAAAACATGTCCAATAAAGTTTTTACATCCAGAATATGCAGGGAATGTCTGTAGTTCTATCAGATAGCCTAATTTATAAGAGAGGGAGGGATGGAGGAAGGGAGAGGGTGAGACAGAAAGGGAGGCGGGGGGGGGGGGGGGGGGGGAGAGAGAGAGAGAGAGAGAGCGAGCGAGAGAGAGAGAGAGAGAGAGAGAGAGAGAGAGAGAGAGAGAGAGAGAGAGAGAGAGAGAGAGAGCGCTAGCTAGCTAGCTAGCTCGTGGGCCTGGCATGAGCTTATGAAACCTCAAAGCCTGTCCCCAGTGACACATCTTCTCCAACAAGGCCACACCTCCTACTCCTTCTAATTCTTTCAAATAGTGCTACTCCCTGGTGACTAAGCATTCAAATATATGAGCCTGTGGGGCCATTCTTATTTAATTCACCTCACCAGACAACAGGAACTCTCAAGTACTGCTGCTCAGAATGCAAAATAGCATGGGTGGTTTGCAAAGGAGTTGGAAATTTTCATTCTTTTACATTTCTTATGTCTTATGACCCAGAATTCCTACAAGAATTACAAGTGGATGGTTTAGCATCTTTATTCAGCATTTTCATTCTCTTCTACTTACTGTGTGTGCATGTGTACATGGAGGGTCTGATGACAATGTGCAGAATTAGACCTTATGCAGTTAAGGGTCTCAGAAACTGAACTCAGGTCTTCAGGCTAGGGGGCAAGCACTTTTACCTGCTGAGCTGTATCTCACCAGCCCAGCAGCTTTATTTATAGTAGTCCAAACTAGAGAGAATCACTGTGCCCTGAGACTGGTAATGTATTATTACTTTTTTGTTGTTGTGATAAAATATCATGACCAAAAGCAACCTATAGAAGAATTTTATTTTGGCTTATGGTTTCAGAAAGGTAAGAGTCTATAATGATGAGAAACCATAACAACAAGCAACAGGAACAGGAAGCTAGGAAACCACATCTTTTACTGTAAGCACAAAACAGACAGGGTGAGGTGGGTGAAACTGAAATCCCATTTCCAGTAACATAACTCCTCTAGCAAGACTGTGCAAACCCAAACCTTCCCAAACAGTGCCACCAACTGCGGGAACAAATGTGCAAATATCTGGGCCTACGAGGAACATTACCCATTCACACCACCAGAGGTAAATTATACATGAAGGGCTGAAAGCAATATGCTAAGTGGGAAAAGCCATATGGAAAAGGCCACATATACTATGGTTACGCTAAAATGACATTTGAGAAAAGGCAGCCCTTATAGTGAGAGAAGACAGATCAGTGGTTGGTGGGGTAAAAACAGCAAAGGGGACTGAGGAAACTCTGGGGCGAGGAAACTCTAGGGAGAGGAGACTCTAGAATGAGGAAACTCTAGGGAGAGGAAACTCTAGGATGAGGAAACTCTGGGGAGAGGAAACTCTGGGGAGAGGAAACTCTAGGGAGAGGAGACTCTAGAATGAGGAAACTCTAGGGAGAGGGGACTCTAGGATGAGGAGACTCTAGGAAGAGGAAACTCTAGGGAGAGGAAACTTTAGGGAGAGGAGACTCTAGGGAGAGGAGACTCTAGGATGAGGAAACTTTAGGGAGAGGAGACTCTAGGGAGAGGAGACTCTAGGATCAGGAGACT
>NW_021621003.1:4669782-4669974 GCF_004785775.1 Grammomys surdaster | reverse complement strand
AGAGGAGACTCTAGGATCAGGAGACTCTAGGGAGAGGAGACTCTAGGATGAGGAAACTCTAGGATGAGGAAACTTTAGGGAGAGGAGATTCTAGGATGAGGAGACTCTAGGAAGAGGAAACTCTAGGATAAGGAAACTTTAGGGGGAGGAGACTCTAGGATGAGGAGACTCTAGGGAGAGGAGACTCTAGGA
>NW_021621003.1:4665324-4669772 GCF_004785775.1 Grammomys surdaster | reverse complement strand
AGGAGACTCTAGGATGAGGAGACTCTAGGGAGAGGAGACTCTAGGATGAGGAGACTCTAGGATGAGGAAACCTGCCTTATCACACTGCTGTAGGTTTGTCAAAAATGCATTCTATATTACCTGAAGATTATATACCTCAGTCAAACTGACCAGATAGTTAAGTGAGGGGTTGGAGAGATGGCTCAGCTCTTAAAAGCACTGACTGCTTTTCCAGAGGACCCAGGTTGGATTCCCAGCATACAGATAGCTGCTCAAAACTATTTATAATTCCAGTTCCTGGGGATCTGACATGCTCTTCTGGCCTTAGGTAGATACATGGTGCACAGACAAAACACACATAGAGAAAATAAATTTTCAAAGTTAAGTGAAATAAAAAGTTTTCATAAGCACTTAGGAACTCTAATTAAAACATCATTTGATCTTTATCTTTCTGTTTTGCTTAGTTTGGCTCATTATGGGCTTAAGAAAGAAGCATGCGGCAGACTTGCCTAAGGGTAAATTCACTGACCACTTTTTAACCCTCCTCTCTGCTTGTCTCTAAGATAAAGAAACTGCAAATATTACTATCTCTCTGTTTCTCTAGTCTCTCTTGCAGCTAAGACTCCGAGTGACCCAGGTGAACAGTCTGGGGAGCTTCTGCTTCACTTATCAGCCAAGTTTGGAAGAGGGGCTCAACAGCCCCTCCTCCAAAGGGGGCATGTCCTGACTGGTTTTTAATCAACTTGACTCAGTGACTTCCCTCAGTGATGGAGTGTGACCTGAGAGCACTGAGCTGGAATACCCCTTCTCTCCCAGGCTGCTTTTGGTCATGGTGTTAATCACAGCAGTAGAAGCCCTCACTAATGCAGGGCCTTATGGAAGGGCCTGTCCTTAGAGACATTAACTAAGCACTTCAGTTCCGCATGTAACTTCTCACGATGCAAAAATGTAAACCCTTATTTGGATCACAGCTGAGTTTGGATTTCTACTACTTACAGCCAAAACTAAACTTATAAAGAACAACATATATGAGAAAAGTAATTTGAAAATAAAGTACCAAGAAGCACTAAACAGTTTCTAAACAAACAACGAAAACCCTGAGGGTGCATACAAGCACAAAGTACAGAACAATAATCTGATGGTTCTTCCTTCCTTCTTTGCAGGAAACCCTTCAATCGCCCTGCTATCACTATCCCTGTGTGTGTCTGTACCAAATACAGGTGCCCTTTCCAGGAGCAGGGCAGAGGAGAAAGTGGGAATGGATTAGGAAGACCTGAACCCCGATCTATTATCGACCTAACATGCTATAAGCATGGGACATTGTCAAACTCTGGGAGGAGACTGTTAGAGTCACTGTCCTGGGTGGAGTGCACATATGTGATATCTGCCTGTCAACGTACAGGTTAGATAACAACTCAACATTCTCTGACAGCCATGTCTGCTGTGAAAACAAGCTTATCTCATTTAATCATTACATGACATTTTTTAACAGTTAAATAATAATTTCCCATTCAACTGGATGTTCCTCTGCACTGCTGACTGTTGAGTAGCTGGCATCCTCCACATTTTTCTGGGCTCTGATGTTAATGACATTTTGGTAACACCAGCCATGTCATTTTTCTTCCTTTGGATTCTACTTCTCTTTCAGTAATCAAGCGCCACAAAAACGAACCCAGAAGAGTTCAACTAATGGAAACCACAGTGACCAGCACTTAAGTGGATTCATTTAATTTGAGGAAAATTACTTGGCTTGAATATTAAAGGACTTATTGGGAGAAAAATATTTCGGTGAGTAGTTACAAAGTCATGTCAGTGTTTGGTGCTCAGTGGTGGAAAGAAGAACAGAGAATCTCCAATAAATTTCTTCAAGATTGGCAAGCTTACCTACACGGGGCAGACACTTTCACCCTGTGCAGATCTACTCCGCGCTGTCTTGTAATGCCCTAGTACGGGCAGCTGCCCAGGACCATGTTAATATCTAAGGGCCACGCAGAGTTGGCCCTGCCTCTCACTGACTGCAGCACTCAGGAGACAGGGCGCTGCACCTCTCCTGGGCAGCACAGTAGAGCTAGTAGGAAGGACAGGGGAGAGCTGGCCCAGGAAGCATGAGCATGGGAGAGCGGGGCCCCAGCACTCATCTACCATGAGCACAGGAGAAAGAGTCCCTCCTCACTTTTCCCCTTTCTGGATTCCTCCAAGTCCAAGGCCGCTCCAGCTTGAATATGGACTATCCCTCACACTCAGGTTTCAGAAGCCTGTTCTCCAGCTGCTAGTGCTAAACACAAAGTTGTAGAACCTCTGGGGCCCCGGGCCAAGCTGCCAGGCCTTGTCTCTGTCCAGAAATCTAAAGAGAAGAAATTCTAAAGCAGAGGGCAAACAAGTAGCTGAAAACGACACAATATTAGCAATAATGAAGGGTGTACCTTTCCAACAGAACGAATATGCACACAACCCATACAGAAACTTAAACACCCCAGCATTTACCTTCACTCACAAGAGAATGCAGAAGGAAAGACGAATGTCTAAGACATCTTACAATGAGTTAAAACCAGAAAATCTGCAAGAGTCAGTGACAGTGAAAGTTGTCCTTCGACCTCCACATGTACATCAGACATTTGCAAGCAGATAAGAGAGGGGAGTGTGAACTATGTTATGGTGTAAAGGGTACACAGTAACACAGTATGGTATGAAGGGCACACAGGTCCTTTCCCTTGTTCTATGTATGACAGTGATTCCCTGTTCTCCAGCTAAGCACATTCCATGTGGTTAGGTATTAGGAATAAAGTATAGTCAAAAAGTTTCTAAATACAACAAAAGGGAAGTATCAGGAACAATGAAACAATACCATCACTGCTAACACGATTAAAAGTCTAATTCACTGCAATGAGACAAGGTAGGGAACAAGGTGCACAAACGAGAAAGAGGGTAAGTTATCGTAAGAGGTGTGACTATCTTCATAGAAAGTGACATTCCTAATGGCAGTAACCAATGAGGGGAGAAAAGTTCTGAGAGGTGGCTCAGTGCATACAGCATGGAGAAGCTTCTAGACTCAGCCCTAAGCCAGGCATGGTGGCACACTCACTGTCCTAGCACTTGACGATGTCCCAAAGAAAGAAACAAAACATCAACCCTACACTCACCTACAAAGCTCCCAAGAAATACAGAAAAACGTTTTTCAGAGCTTAGCATCTGTGATGACCATTCAGACAAGATAAGCTAGAAAGAACACTAAGAATAAAAATAAATCTGTTCTAGTAAATGGCTCAGAATAGAGGCTGAAGACTCAAGTGTAAGTCCCAGAACCCACACAGTATGACATAACCAACTCCTGAAAGTTGTCCTTCGACCTCCACATGTACACCATCACGACATTTGCTCTACTGCCATACACAAGCAATAAATAAATTAAAAAATAACTTGAGCCATGTGTGGTGGCATACACCTTTAATTACAGTAACAAAAAAACCAAACTAGGCCACGTATGTACTTTTGCCAAGAAAGTTAGGAGACTGATATTCGAGAAATTTACCTATATTACTGTGACTTAAAAATGATAAAGTATCAATAGCTATTAATTCTAGACATTATATATTAGAAAACATATGTAATTCCTTGTGGTTTTCAGTATTTTAGTCTCTATTATCCAGTTAAACATAGTGAGTTATCTCAGAAGCACTACGTATTAGTGGTATTAATCTGTCTGTTTCCCCTCTGATACCCTAAGTTTTTTGGAATAACAGCAAAAGATACCTAAAAATTGGGGGAAAGATGAGCATTTCTAAGATTGCTTTAAAATAAGAAAAACACACATTTCAGAGGTTTAAAAAAAAGATTCTTGGGGCTGGAGAGATGGCTCAGTGGTTAAAAGCACTGTCAGTTCTTTAGGTCCTGAGTTCAATTCCCAGCAACTATGTGGTGGCTCACAATCACTTGTAATAGAATCTGATTCCCTCTTCTGGTGTGCATGAAAATAGACCACTCATATGCATAAAATAAATCTTTTAAAAAAATCTTAGGGGCTGGAAAAATCTTAGGGGCTCAGTGGTTAAGAACACTGGTTGCTCTTCCATAGGTTCTCAGTTCAATTCCAAACAACTACTTGGTGGTTCATAACCATCTGTAATGGGATCTGATGCCCATATCTGACGTGCAGGTGTACATGCAGATATAGCACTCAGATACATAAAATAAATAAACATTTAAAAACAAGTCTTAAAAGGCCTAAAGTAGATTCTGACTTGATCAAAGAGGCCATATCACAACCACAAAGAAAAGGAGAATCTATGGGACAAATCTAGAAACAGAAACTTATGGAGCAACAGTCCCAGCCCAGCCTTCCTTCCAGGAGTACCTGCACAAAAGGAGTACCTGCACAGGAGTAACTACACAGGAGGAGTACCTGCACAGGAGGAGTACCTGCACAGGAGGAGTACCTGCACAGGAGGAGTACCTGCACAGGAGAGTATCTA
>NW_021621003.1:4551056-4665314 GCF_004785775.1 Grammomys surdaster | reverse complement strand
TACCTGCACAGGAGGAGTACCTGCACAGGAGAGTATCTACATAGGAGTACCTGCACATATGGAGTATGTGTCAATGGCTCTAGCAGTGAGTGCAGCTCTAAAGAATTACGGGGGCGTCCTGAAGCTGTTTCAACTGAAAATTTGTCAGCAACATGCTAAACAGAAACAAGACCTCATGGCAGTATTTGCTCTAAGAGTGAAACATCTGAAATGTCCACTAACAGAACTCTGGGAATGGGGAATACCAGTGCAACTACACACAATTATTGTAAAATAGCACAAAACAGTAAATTGTATTAAAAATGCAAATATTTGGGGCCAGGAAGATGGCTGTGGGTAAGAGCACTTGCAGTGCAAGCACGAGGACATGAGTTCAAATCCCCAGCTTCCACCTAAATAGCCAGCACATGACTGCAACCCCAGTGCTTTGGGGGGCAGAGACAGGATTGCCAAGGCTCACTGGCTGCCAGCCTAGCTCCAGGTTCAAAGACACCTGTTTGAAACAATTAGTGCAGAAAACAGAGTAGGACAGAGAACCAACATCCTCCTAATATCTTTACACCAGGGAAGTCTTCCATACCTGCAAACACATGTGCAAACCCATACAATACTTGTCTGAACAAGTGAATATGTAGCAAGTCAAACTGTAGATCAAAGTTACTTTGGGGGCCAATAGTTTTATGAATTACTAGTATCATCTGAAAATGCAACATATGTATAAAAGAGTTATAGTTCTAGTTGGAATTAAAACCTGGAAAATCATTAAATATATCTAAGAACTATGTACTAGTGGTAATGACGAATGTTCACATTTCTCTGGTGGGTGAATGCTTCCTGTTATACACCATAACCATGTCAGACAAGTAAAAAGCAATCCACATCTTGTTTCTGAAAGCAGAGTATTCGCACTGGGCTGGCAAGTCCTCACAGTAGTTTCCTTAGGAGTGGGCAGGCCTTCATCAAAGGGAGTGACATCATCTCTCTGAGTTACTAAAGTCAAAGTGACTTACGTGAAGGAAATACTGAAGAGCCCCGGCCCTCTGAAAACAATGCCTGTTCTCTTCCCTGCCCTCCAACAAACAATGTGGTTGTGGCTTAGGGCATAGCTCAGTGGAAAGGTGCTTGCTTTGCGTGCACTGAGACCCAAGGTTCAATCCCATTACTGTCAAAATGATCAAGTCATCAGAAAAGAGTTTTATATAAAATATGACTCTAATCAGGGGAAAAAAATCTAATTCTTCCTGTTTCATCTTAACCCAATACTTCTTTATCGTAAAACAAACTATAAATAATAATTTCAAATACAGATGCACATAGGGTCCAAACCCACATACCCTTAGGATAAGCTCAATGCTAAGTGCCGGCCACTTACTGAAAGTCTTGCAGATGTCAGACACAGCTTTGAAGACTCGGTCAGAGAAGTTCACTTTCACCTTCACATACTTCATGTTGGGAAGCTGCAGGCGGAGCAGTTTGTGCTGTGGGGTGAACTGAAGCTTGGCGTCTGCCTGGATACCATACTTATCCAAGGTCCAGTGTGTCTTAAGCAGCCAAGTCCGCTTCTTTTCCCACCAGAGAGCATGGTCAGACCAATCTTTTTTTACATCTATAGACAAACAAGCAGTAAACAAGAAAAAGGTTTAAAAATAGTCCAGAACACCTAGAGAGAACTTAAATACACAATCTGGGTACTTAAGAAAAACAAGAGACTGTTAGCGATAGGTACCAAAAAATACAAACAAACCCTCAAAACCCAGTGCACAGGAAAATTATACCCAAGGCCAACTGACCAACTGGGTCTTGAAAGACAAACAGAACCCTGGGACTGGAATAGGAAGCATTAATAAGAACACAGTAGTGTATTTTGAAATTTGGCTTTGAAGAACAGACAACAGAATCCCCACAAAATACATTACAAGGCTAACTTCTGAGGCTACACACATGCATGCAGGTGGGAGCTGGGGAGGAAGCTCAGTGGTTAACCATTGCTGCCCTAGCACATTAGGTGACTCACAACCACCCCAAACCCTAGCTTCAGTGGACTCTAATGCCTCTGGCTTTTGTGGATACTAGTACTCAAGTGCACCTCCAACACAATTAAAATAAAATAAAAATAAAATCCTTAAGAAATAAAAACATAATGCATTAAGATAGTAAGGGTAGGACAGAGACTGGGAATCAGAGAATGGACACTCTAGGTGAAGGGGCATGAAAAGAACTCCTCCAGCACAAATGTGAACAGCCTGCAGCCCAAACATGCTTTCCAAAAACATCCTGGGGACGGTAACTCAGAGAATTGTGATGGTAGTGTTTCTATTGCTGTGGTAAGATAAACATCATGACCAAGTGACTGAGGAGGAAAGGGTTTATTTCAGCTTACAACTTTCAGGTCACACTCCATCACTGAGGGAAGTCAAGGCAGGGATGTGGAGGCAGGATCTATAAAGCAGAAAGAATGCTGCTCTGCTGCTCGCTGGCTTGCTCACTCTGCTTGCTTGTACAAGTCAGGACCCTCTGCCCAGGTAGGGGTGGCTCCACCCACAGTGAGTTGGGCCCTCCTACATCAACCATCAATCAAGAAAACATCCTACAGGCCAAACTGATAGAGACATTTTCTCAATGAAGATTCCTTACTCTCAGATATGTCTAGGTTTGTATCAAGTTAACAAAAATCAAACAGGACAAGAATCATAGAGCCCAAGTTTTTTCTTTGAACATATTTTGGAATAAGTATATATAAAACATTAATATCTATAAAATGTTTTAGTGGCTTTAGAAGACAGATACACAAGATTTGGGTACATTCAGATAAGGCATACAGTAACAATAAATTTATAACAGGCAGATAAACAACCAACTCTAGCTGGTATTTATGGTAGTATTAAATAAAATAAAAAAATCGTTTTGGATCAATTGTATATTAAGGTTACTAAGTGCTCAAAAAGAGGGAGAAATGACTTAAGAGAAATGAAACAGTCAAACACGTTCTCCAGAGGGAGAAATCCCCAAACAAAAGAGAACTCACACCAGCAACAGCAAAAGAAACTGTTGAGAACAGCATTCTTGCCAGGCAGTGATGGTGCATGCCTGTAATCCCAGCACTTGGGAGGCAGAGGCAGGTGGATTTCTGAGTTCGAGGCCAGCCTGGTCTACAGAGTGAGTTCCAGGACAGCCAGGGCTACACAGAGAAACCCTGTCTCGAAAAACCAAAAAAAAAAAAAAAAAGAGCAGCATTCTTGAAATTAAAAACTGAGGCACTCAGAGGAGCTCTTGCTATTGGCCAGCAGAACTGATCTACGGGGAAGGACATAGCTGTGTAGCCCAGCTTCTCTGTCCCTTTGCAAAGAGCCCAGCTATGCTTCTTAGCAGTGGAGACACAATCTCTGTTTGATACTGATGTGACATTGATAACTGTTATCTTATTTGAAGCAAACGTGGTTCTCCAAGTTATTTTCTTACCAAACTATATCAATCATGGTGTTGAGAGCTCACCTGCAGACACACATGGAACCAGTATTTTGCAGCTGTTCTGTTTTGCATGTAGCCCTCACGCCTTAAGTTATTTTCCAGCACTGAATTTGACAACTTTTGGAAGTACGAAGTTCTGGATTAGTTTACAGCAGTCGGCGGCAGCTGGGGCTTTTTATAGAGAGAGTAACTGGTCACACCTGTTACTTTTCTCTTTAGGAACAGAGATTAAGATATTCAGAAAGGCTGAGCCTGTAGGTAGATACACAATCCTTCCTCCCCATACCTCTACCCAGGCACTTCTGTTAAGTCTCTAGTGACAACATCCCCATGAAGGAACTGAAGTTGCAAATTTCCAGTGAGAGAAAGAAAAGTGGGCAAGGACTGTAATCAAGTCACTCTGGGGATTGAAGAAATGGCTCAACAGTGACAAACACTTCAATCCTAGCACTTGGGAGGCAGAAGCAGACAGAGCTCTGACTTTGAGGACAGCCTGGTCTACAGTGAGAGTTCCATTCCAAGACAGCCTACTCAGGGCTACACAGAGAAACCCTGTCTTCAAAACAAAACAAACAAAAGCCAACCAGCCAACCAACCAACTAAATAAGTAAATTTTAAAGTCACCCTGAATCCAAAAATCCAGAAGATTTGGGTTGCTCCCAGAGTAACTTTGAGATAAACTAAGTGGCTTACTTGTAGAACAGGGGTGGGGGGTGGGGGGTACCAGGAAGAGTACTGGAGAGGGGGCGGGAGTTCAGTAGCAGATTTGACAACCGCAGTCCTTTCCTACGAAGAGCTGATGCTACAGGGAAAAGAAAAGCCTATTTCTCCATTTCCTAGGTTATGCACTGTGCCCTGCCGGGTCATTAATGCCTAGCACTTCCTGGCCACCTCTCTAGTGGCCTAGGGCCAAGTACTCAGACACAGAAATCCCAGGAATCTGCCCACACAGCTGAAGGTGAAGTGGGAGTGGGGGTGGTTCCTTAGCACCTGCTCCCAGACGGAAATAAATGCTTATTGACGTGAAAAGCAGCTGCCTGACAGGGTAGGAGGGCAGAAACAGCGCCTTAAGCCCTAACAAAGGGCAAGCTCATGTGAGATGTGGTCCAGAATGAGTGCTGAACACAGAGGCCTGAGGAGCAATCTGAAGTAGAAGCTACCCATAATTTTTGATAGAGGCAACTAGTTCCAGACACAAAAGTTACAAGTGAACAAAAAATTGCATTTTTGAAGTAAAAAAGAAAAAAGGAAAACCATCTCAAATAAGATGTAAAACTAGGGTTGTTAACGTAATGGACCATCTGTTGGCTTCTTAGTGCCCCCAGGAGTTAACAGGTTTCTGTGTTCATAAGGACTCCTGAGGCATCATCCTGGCAGACACACTGTGGCCCTCCGTGTCTGGACCCTCGACTTTCCATAAACAAACATCAAACCCAGGACCTTCCATGATGCCCCTGTTCCTTGTTTCCTGTTTCCCATCAGTCAGACACAGAACATTGTGATGAGGTTTGAAAGAGACACAGCTCACACAGTAGCCCGAAAACACAACTGCCAGCAGGCTTATAAACCACAAGTGGCTTGCTGCTGTTTCTCTTTAACGCCTGATTTCCAGCCAAGGCCAATTCTACTGGTTTTTCCACAGAGCAGCAGCCTGCTTCCAAGGATAAACATGAACAAGAACAACTTGCGACACAGGGACTGGAAATCCTGTGAGGATTCTTTCTGTTCACCCAGCATATGACAGAAGACCTCTTTCTCATGATCCACAAGCAAAGGCACCAAGCTTAGATCCCTAACCTCTGGAGGGAGAGGAGGTCCAAGGCAGAAACCACAGTCGGGACTATGGGGAAAAGAAACAGATCCCTGGAGCTGCCTGGCCAGTCACTCTTGCTAGGTTCAATGAACTTCTGGTTCAGTGAGAAGGTGTCTAGGAAAAGATGAAGAGTAAGATGTCAAGTGTGCTGTGACATCTGATTTAATCCTGGGATTCGGGAGACAGAGGGAAGTCAGTCTACATGCGAGCTCCATTCCAGGATAGCTAGGGCTATGCCGAGACTGTCTTAGTTAGGGTTACTACTGCTATGATGAAACACCATAACCAAAAGCAAGTTAGGGAGGAAAGAGCTTATTTGGCTTATGCTTCCACATCCACAGCCCATCACCAAAGGAAGTCAGGGCAGGAACTTAAAAAAGGATGGGACCTGAAGGGAGGAGCTGACGCAAACAGAAGCCATAAGAGGTACTGCTTACTAGCTTGCTCAGCCTGCTTTCTTACAGAACCCAGGACCACCAGCTCAGGGATGGCACCACCCACAGTGGGCTGAGCCTTCCCACAATATCTGATTAAGAAAATGCCCCACAGGCTTGTTTGCAGCCTGATCTTAGGAAGCCATTTTCTCAATTGAGGTTCCCCTCTCCAATGACCCTAGCTTGTGTCAAAAGCTGACGTAACGTTAGCTAGCACAGAAACCCTGTCTCAGAAAAAAAAAAAAAAGCAATGGCAGAAGACACTTGACATCAACATCTGCCATGCATACAACATCTAGTACATGCATGCGTGTGCACACACCTGGTGCACGTGTGCATGCATGCACACACACATACTACCAAAAGAAAACGTGATGGAAGGTGGACAGAAGAGGGGCTGTGGATCCTGTAGCACATGTTAAACCAGTGGACACTCTGGCATTATTACAGGAGCATGCACGCTACAGCATCTGTGGGACTCACAAGGCAACTTTATGGAATCAAGGATCTGCCTTTCTGTGAGTTCCCAGGATCCAACTCATGTGTGCACGATATGTGTACCCATGGAGCCATTTCCCCAGGCCCTCCAGTAGCACAGGCTACCAAAGTAGTCCACAGCATTTAGTACCACTGCCACAGAGTATAAAACAGCATCTGTAAAACAGTTCATTAACAAACATCCATTCAACTGTGAGTCCAGGGCACTGCCCCAGTGCTAGAGACGAAACAAAGCTCTGGCACCTGAAGGAGGCTGATGGGACCCAGAGGGCTGCCAGTAGGTGAAGACTCCGGGGGCAGGCAGGAGCCTCGACTGCAGTAGGGAGTTGACCAGATTTTGTGAGTACGATAAGGCGCTTAGTGACTTCTATTCTCGTCAGCACCGTGACTGCCTGAGCGGCATTTAAAAAATGTTTTTTAAAATTCTAAGCAGTATTTTAAAAATATTGATGCCTAAACCCATCTGCAAACCAGAGCTATTTTGTTTGCGGACAGACGTCTGTATTTGGTTGGGGTTTTGTTTGAGGACGGAGAGACAAAGGTGAGTCTCTCCTACCACCATCCTAGATCAACTATGTCAAAACAGGTCTAGGACTGTTTTTCAGCAGGGAGATTTGTGCTTCATAATAGTCCCTAAGAGTGTTCAACGAGAGAGTGCAAAGTGAGTACAGAATGCTGATGGCTGGGTCAGGTACAGCAGCGGGGAAGATACCGTGGATCTGACATTCTGCTATGCTGAGAAGCAGTTACAGGTGCAGATGGTCAGAAAAGGCATGGCAGGTCCAAGGAGTCCTCCAGGTGGGGTTTTCAGAAGGGAAAGACACTACAGCATCATTGTAGCCTGACTGGAACGATCGTGGAGCAGTGTATCTTCACAGAGTGCAGGACAGCAGCAGCCAAGCACATCCACTCTTCATGAAGGCAAAAAATTTCACATCCATAGAGGCCAAGAATGGCGTACTGTCAAGTAACCTCACAGACAAGCCCAAGAGCAAACCCAAATTAAAAGCACAACTGAGGGAGGTTTACCTTGCTGACAGGGTTCACTTGAGAAAGGGATTCATTCACAAAACAGGTTCCAGTGAAAGACATACCAAGCTATCATGCTGTTGTTATTGAGTAAATTTTTATTTTTTACTATTGCTTATTGAAAAGAATTTGTTTTTCAAGGTCTTGGTAACAAAAACACTGGCTACTATTATAGTCACAAGATCAAAACTTTACATATTCTTCAGTTGTTTTCTAAATATAAGTTCATAAGTGTTTCCCAGTGCTGAAAATGCCTCCATCTGATCTATATATATACATGGTTTATCCCAGAACCACCTTTTGGGTCTTTAAACTCTTTCCCTTTGTTTTCTTCCCTGCTGAGAAATTTCTTATTACAAATGAATGTTTACACTTTTATCATATTGACAACTTTTCAGGCTTTGTTTTGCTATGGCTCAAAGGTGGAGTCTACTTCAGCTGTTAACTGCTTACTCTACAGTGAGAACTTTAGGGCAGATCAGTCAGTGATCATGCTAATTGTGTGTGTGTGTGTGTGTGTGTGTGTGTGTGTGTGTGTGTGTGTGTGTGTAGAGTCCCACTCAGTTGACAGACAGCATCCAGCAATCAACTGCAGAGCCCACGAGCCAGTCCTAATCACACTGAAAGCCAACATGAAAGCACGGTTTCTTCAGGCCTAAGTCAACAAGCCAGATGCTTCTGATGGAATTTCCACATGTCTCCTCTCATTACCTGACTCCCCTCCCCCTCCTCACCTTTGACCAGCATTCCAGACTTTCCAGGCCCTCTCCAGCTGTGAAACAGTCAGAGATTATCCCTTCTAGTCAACAAAAAGGCTGGAAGGTCAGGTCCAAAGGAAACTAATTCCTCAAACTCCAAGTACTTGTGAATACTGGGGGACTGAGGGATCCTGCAAGTTAACGTTGATATTCTTTGATATTCTGGTATTCTGATAGGCATCAAAGATATATGTCAATGAAGAGCCATATATGTTCCTTCTGCCAGAGGTAAGGGAAATGACTCCTTTTGGGTGACCTGTTTCACAAGCTCCTGAGGAATGTTAGCTTAGCTAACCACCAGAAATCCTTTTGTAGTACAGTTTGAATTAAGCTAAGACTGCCATTTTTGGCCATATGCACTGCCCTTTGGAATTTGGAGAATTGGAGTTTCTTTTAGGCCTGACAACTAGTCTCCTTGATATTGACTGTTGATTAGAGAGGACAGCTAGAAGGAGAGGAGGAGAACCACAAAGCTCCCAGGTTGACTGATACACGTGAACATTTCACACAGAAAACAGGGGCCATTCAGGAGTGAGAAAGATTGGCCAGACTTCAGAGAAAAGAAGGTTAGTAAATAAAGTCTGCAACCTACCTGGAAAATATATGGGTGCTATCCAGCATGGTAGCACACACCTTTAAACCCAGTACTCAGAAGGCAGGGGCAGCCTGGTCTACACAGTGAGTTCTAGTATAGCCAGAGCTACACAGTGAGATCCTGTCTCAAAACAATCACCAAATAAAACAAAACAAAACCCCAAAAAAACATCCCAAACCAAAAAGATGTACAGGTGCAGTAGTGGCTCAAATACGGGAGTAACCAGCTATTTTTTGATTAGCCCCCAGGCCTACTGAGAGATGGAACACATACCCGACACACTGTTAAAGTGGCCAGGAGCCTGAAAATGGATAGAGCATGGCCCTAGAGAAAACCTACTCCTATTATTCTGCTAAAGGAACATGGCAATAAAATGCTACTTAATGACACACTGCTATACTCAAAGATCAGTGTTTTGCTCAGTACTCACCCGAGAAGCCCTTCTTACTGTGGACAGGAACTAACACAAAGACAAACAACTGGACAATGTACATAGGGGAAGAGACTTTGAGCAGTTAGTCCTAAATGGAATGCGGTCATCAAAGCCCTCCTCTCAGGGCTTAAGAGGCAGAAGAGGAGGTGGGGAGATTTTTTAAAAGCCAAAGGTGGTGGACTCCAAGGAAACAGTGTCTTTCAGACACTGATGTACACGTGAACTCTCAGACTGGGACAGCATGCACAAAACCTGAATAGGTCCAAGTCAGATGGGATCTTATTACTGAGACAGGGGAGTGGACAATCAACTCTTCCATCTTCACCTTCCAAGTAGCTGTGACTAGGGACTGGCACATATCCTGGCTGGGTATAGTCACTCCTGTCTTTAATGTTAAAAACTGGATTTCTAGTATGTGTGTGTGTATGTTATATATATACACATATATGTGCTTGTGTGCGTATACACACAAATTTGTATAAATATATACTTTTATATATATATATATTATACACAAATACACATCTAAAGTCACTCCCCTTCCTTTTTTTTTTTTTCTTTTTGTTTTTTTCGAGACAGGGTTTCTCTGTGTAGCCCGGGCTGTCCTGGAACTCACTCTGTAGACCAGGCTGGCCTGGAACTCAGAAATCCGACTGCCTCTGCCTCCCAAGTGCTGGGATTAAAGGCGTGCGCCACCGCCGCCCGGCTCACTCCCCTTCCTTAAGACTACTCATCAGTAACCACATTATTTTAAAAAGAATGACTCAAAATAAATTCCTAAATTAATCTTGTTCTAGAAGAATGCTTCTTGAAGAGAAAGAATTCAATAGTACATCTCTAGAACTTAAGTTTTTTATAATATAGTTCTATGAATGTACCAAAAACAGTTGGGGCGAGGAGATGCTTTAAAAAAAAATATACAAAACCTTAAACTAGTGAACTCTGCTGAAACTTAACCTGGCACACAGCATTGTTTGTTACTAATGAAAAGAATCACCACTTAAACACGCAAACACTGGACAATATTGACTCCAATCTGTGTCCACCTCACGTGGCAAAATGTACAGTTATCTACTGAGTATGTAATATGCATATTAACCTATCAACCTGAGAGCGCTCTCTCTCAATGCTCTCCGTTTTTTTTTCTCCAAGTATACAGATTCCTTCGGCAGCTGTTATCTGTCCCTTCCTCTCCTTACACTTCCAATCTTACTCCTCGACATTTCTAGCTCCATCCCTGACACTGGAGACTGACCTATGGATATTTAGCATCAAGTCAGGAGGTCACCCAACTCCTCTCAGCTACAGCACAGCCCCTTTCGTTGCTTCAGAAGCATTTCTTTAGATTGCTCCAGTTGACCTTGAACTCACCCTATAATCCTAGTGGTCCTTGAACTTTCAAATATTTAAACAACCTTTCGGTAGCTAGAATTACAGGTTTGTACCACACCAAAGCCCAGTTTACAAACCTATTTTTACAATCTCCCTTAGTTAACTTTCACAATGCACATTTCATCATTTCACTTCTAAAGAAAAACTTTAAAGTTTCGACTGGGATATC
The DNA here is from genome assembly GCF_004785775.1 of Grammomys surdaster. Lineage (NCBI taxonomy): Eukaryota > Metazoa > Chordata > Mammalia > Rodentia > Muridae > Grammomys > Grammomys surdaster. The sequence continues at coordinate 4,654,725 of NW_021621003.1, read as the reverse complement.
TAACCCCCTTCATGAGTTACACAAATCTTAGCCAGCATAAGGGCTCTTCCATCCCAGTCCTCTGGCCCAGTTTATGTAATAAGATGGTTTTGGTGTTCTCAACTGTCACCTCTATCCCCAACTAGTCAGCACCTTGCATTCCTATTTTCCCATGACCCATCTTGTTAGTGCAGCCAAGTCATCTTAGGAGCCTGATAAACACTTCAAGTGTGTAGATATGTCTGAATGGGTGCACACAGATGTCAGAGTCCCATACTTAACGGTATCTTAACTGCTGTGTGTTAATCCCAGCACTTGGGAGGCAGAGGCAGGCGGATTTCTGAATTCGAGGCCAGCCTGGTCTACAGAGTGAGCTCCAGGACAGTTCCAGTTCCTAAATGTTACTTTGTACTTTCAATGTCACTCTGAGCCTGGTGGCACAGCCCGGGCTATACACAAACAAAACAAAACAAAACAAAAAAACAACTGCTATGTGTGTACATGCACTCACACTATAAGGAAGTCAAATGGCAACTTTCAGGAGTGGGTTCATTCCTACTACCATTGGTTTCAGGGATCTGAGGTCTTTAGTCTAGAACATGCAATTCATGGTTTCAGCTAGACTGTATGTCTAACAAGTCCCAGGAACTTTCCTGACTGCCTTCCTAGCACTAGATTATAGGCAGACCCCCAACATGGGCCTAATTTTAAGTGGATTCTTGGAATAGAACTTAGGTTCTAATAGCTGTACAGCGAGCACTTTACTGACCCATCTCCCTATTGCAGAACACTTAATTATGGCCTGGAAACACCATCTTTTGTGCTGTGGTGAAGTCATTCTACTTTCTAAGTTGGGATCAACACTTTACTCCTTATATTCTTGTTGCTGTTGGAGGAGGAGGGGGAAGAGGAAGTGGTGGTAGGGGTAGTGGTGTGTGTGTTTCCTTGAGACAGGGGCTCACTGTGCAGCACTGGCTGGACTAGATCTCATTATGTAGATCAGACTGGCCTTGAACACAAAGGTCTACCTACCTGCCTCTGCCTCCTAAATGTTACTTTGTACTTTCAATGTCACTCTGAGCCTGGTGGCACAGACCTGTATTCACAGGTACTTGGAGGCTGAGGCAGAAGAATTACATATTCAAGACTGCCCACACAACTTAGTGACAACTTGTTAAAATAAAAGCATTTTTAAAGAGTGGTAGCTCAGTGGAGGAGTGCTTGCTTAGCAGTCAGAGGTCCTGGGTTCAATCCCTAGGACGGCAGGATCAGTGTCATGAAGTATTTCTGAGATCACTGTTACACATGTGGGTTTGTTCTGGTGTCACTTCCATGACGACATCTTCACCCTGTTACACTGTCTTCTCTCTGTGCAGGTAAGTTTTGACTTTACCAAGTTTTATAAGTTCCACCGGCTACATCTGAGTGCCCTGAATGGTGATGGGAGCCAGGCTACCAGGCCGAGCTACGCACAGTACTCCGGTCAGATTTGAACCTCACTCCAGACCATCTTTCTCACTACTGTTTGTTCTTTTATCTTCATTAACCGATTTCCTCTTTTCAGCTTTCCATTCCTTTAAAAGATTCTGGAAGTTTATCATTTGGAGACTAGAGGCGACACAAACACACACTGTTGACTGTGTGGACAGAGGTCACTTATTTACCCCTGCTAAGGGCTAGTGCCACAGACTGCACTTCACTCACATCAGTCAAGCAGAAGATGGGAGTGTGTTGCTGGGCAACTGGTGCAGTTTCAGTCACAGTAACAAAGGAGTACACTGATGGTAAAACATTGTTTTGAAATTTCTGTATCATATTTTAGAATGCTAAATTAACAGAAACACAAACTGTTTCAAGTTTACATCCACTCAAACTGCTAACATGTTTCAATTAAAGTATGGTATTCAATTATAAAGACATTATTAGTTTACATTAATGCTTCTGAGGTTAACAGACAGGATAGGATCTGTGTCCCATGATGGGAAATATTCAGAAACTGTTATGGATGAAAATTTGAACACCTTTATGTTCACATTTGGTCACCCTACTCCCCAGTGTGATGGGGCTTCAGGGAAGAAAGCCAGGCAGAGGGCAGAGCTCTGCTAGCTGAATCAGTAGCTTCAGGAGTCAGGCCAGAGCTGGGCATCCCTTCCACCAGAGGAAAGAGACCAGGTTGATTCAGACTTCTCTGTCACCAGAACTGTGAGGACTAGACCTTATTAAAGACACATGATTTAGGATAATTGTTATAATAAACTTCAAACAAAAGCTTTTATTTCTTCTTCATGATTAACAAGAATTTGGAATTCACTCTTCAAAACAAATAAAAGTTAGGAACAGTGGTACAAACTTGTAACCCCAGCATTTGAAATTACAAGTTGGAGGCCTGGTTATCATATCCCTCCCTATTGCTCCCAAACTTAACACAAACTAGAGGTAGCCAAGAAACTGAAAAAGGGTCTCTGTAAGACTGGCATGTGGGCTAGTCTGTGGAACATTTTCTTAATTAGCGATTAATGTGGAAGGGCACAATCTAAGGTGGGTGGTGCCACCCCTGGCTTGATACAATAGGAATGTCCTCAGTACAATAGGAAAGTAGGCTGAAGTCCCAGTACTCAGGAGGCAGAGGCAAGTGGATCTCTGTGAGTTGAGGCCAGTGTCAAGTGAGTTCCAGGATAGCCAGAGGTATATAGTGAGAGCCCGTCTCCCCCCCAAAAAAAGAAGAGGAGGAGGAGGAGGAAGAAAAAGAGAGAGAAAGAGAGAGAGAGAGAGAGAAATATGAATATGAATGAATTCATTCTATGGGGCTGGAGAGATGGCCCAGCAATTCTCAGCACCCATATGACAACTTACAACTGTCTGTCACTCCAGGTCCAGGAAATCCAACACCCTCCCTCATACAGACATTCATGCAGGCAAAACATCAATGCACAGGTTTTGTTTGTTTTTTAAAAGGAGGCTGACTTAGCCATGGGGAGCAACCTAGGCCTCTGAGTCAGTTCCTGACTTCAGGTTCCTGCCTTGAGTTCCTGCCCTGGCTTCTCTCAGTGATGGACTGTGACACGGAACTGTAAGCTGAAATAAAGCCTTTCCTCCTCAGGCTGTTTATGGTCATGGTGTTCTATCATGCAACAAAGCCTAACTAAAACACGACTGTGAGTTCCAGGCTAGCCCTAAATATGGCAAGACCCTATCTAAAAACAAACAAATCTAACCAACAAAAACCTAGAAACAATCTTTTGAAGTACGAATACAAAATTAAGTCCATTTATTTGATTTCTCTATTTCTATTTATTATTATTATATTCTATCCCAAGGTGGCTGAGAAGTTTCTGCTGCAATGAACCATGCAGGTACAGAGTACACACAGTAGCTACTACACAATGACTTCTTGAAGGAGGTTCTACCCAACACTGAAGGCTTACTGCTCATTTATTTAACATGGCTTAGTTCGTAGAAGTCAGAGATCAGAGTAAAGCAAAGTAAAGCCCTACAATTTCTCAGTGAGTGTCACCAGAGAGTATATACTAGATAATGTTCAACTCACAAAAATTAACTACACTGGTCCTTTTAAAAGTGGGCAGAGGTTCAAAAGATAATATAGAAAGACTTTTTAGCTTTGACATTTTAAGTTTCTTTGAGAAGAAAATACAACAAATTCTAATACACCCAGGTCTGAGCTTCCAAGTCATTTCCCTCCACAGACCCTGTCCTATCCTCTGGGTCAGGTTCTCAGTACTCATTCCTGTTCTCCTTACACTGACTTTTGCTATATTTTAGTAACTACTATGTAAAGACCATCTTTTCTCATGACTGAAAGTGGAACAGTACTAAAAATTTGAGTTAATTTTATTCACTCCAACAGTTCTTACTTAAAAATAGTAAGTGGGTTACTGAAGAATAAACAAAGTGTAAAATGGCGCTTTGTGCTCAACTGTAGTCCTTCTGACAAGCCTGCTCCTCTAGGACAGGCTATAATACACCACAATGCTGTGGTCCCCAACCACCCATAATGTCTAGCTTTTTACTGGACCCTCCTAAGGCCAGCCATTAGTTATGCTTCTTCTAAGTCTCCACCATCTTCCTGACACGGCACAGGTTATCTGGCATTTATTCCTTAGCCAATCTACCAACTGCAAACTCAGACTGATCGATTTCCTTTTGTATTAGAAAGCAGCTCTCAGAGACAACAGGAAAGACATATGAAAGGAACACTTACCCTCCACAGTTGCTACTGTTCTGGGAAAGATGAACCCACACTTCTTCACCCTACAGGTTTCATACCACACAGCTCTATAACCTCAACGTGACATGAGCGTATAGAATTCACACAACTGCCTATCTCACCCTAACATCCCTGTTTGACGATCACCAAGTTGCATTTCACTCTTGGATTTCAAGAGGAGTCTGGAGAAAAGTATACCTACCGCTGATAGCCATTACTTGACTGTATGTCAAAACTGCTCTACCCCTAGGAGGTTAACTGTATCACTACCCACACTTCACTTATACGGCAACCAAGGCACACAGACGCTAAGAAACTTAGCACAAGACCATAAAACATATGTGATGCCCAGCTAGTGTTCAAACACATGTGGTCTTACTTTAGGGAAGTAACAAGATGTTACACTAGTAACAGAACTGGTGGGGGGAAAATCTTCCAAAGTGGTTTTTTGACAAACATCTAAATCAAAGATTTCTTTTTTTTCTTCTTCTTTTTTTTTTTTTTGGTTTGTTTTTTTCGAGACAGAGTTTCTCTGTGTAGCCCTGCCTGTCCTGGACTCATTCGGTAGACCAGGCTGCCCTCGAACTCTCAGAACTCAGAAATCCGCCTGCCTCTGCCTCCCAAGTGCTGGGATTAAAGGCGTGCGCCACCACTGACTAAACACTACAATTAGGATATTTTATATTACTTCTCACATTCATGTTTTAGGTTTGCAAAGTGATTGAAGGATAGCTTTTGTTTGAGAGGGCTTATTGTTGTGGCTCAAACTATTTCACATATCAAAGTGGATCTAGGTTCTCCCGGCATCCCTCAGTTACAGGGTGTGGCTAGCACGCTCCACCCTCTACCCTAAACTTCTCCAGCCCCCCTTCCACATATAATCCAGCCATTCTGGTTACTGGCTTTTTGTACCTTTGGGCCTCCTGGCTGCTGCACTTGGTTCCCCTCCTCTCCTCTCCCTATACCCCACACGGTCCAGCTCAGGGTCATGTCCAGTCTGGACTCTCCCAGAGGTTCCTGCTTCTGGCTATGCTTTCCCATATTATCTATAATAACCTTCTCCATCATACCTAGGAACAGTCATGTTTCCTTCCTTTTTATTTATTTATTTTATTCACTTACTATGTAGTAAGATATACTATATAGTAAGGATAACCTTTTTTGAGAGGTCTTACTATGTAGTCCTGGCGGCTTTGAACTTGCTATGTAAGAGAGGCTAACCCATAACTCAGGTATGTATGTAGGTCTCTGACTCCCAAATGCAGGAATAAAACTGACTTTCTACTAACTGCCAGAGATATTTAGTTAAAATACTGACTTTAAGAAATAGGTGATGAATCTAAGTGAAGTGAGAATAAAAATAAAGCTAGTCTATGTAACACACAACTCTGGCACAGTTTAAACTAAGTCCTTAACTGTTGGCAAAAAAAGGAATTTATCTAATCAGTATGCCAAATCTGTATAAATACCTTCTATGCCAGCCAAAACAGTCCAGACTGAAGCATAAAATGTTACCGTTTGTAAAACATCTTCCTATTTAACTTTTTATAATATTACTAATATTGATACAAGGTGGTCAAAAAGTTCACTATATTTCTAATATGGTTGAGAATAAATGAGCACTAGTTGGCTTAACTTCATAAAAGACATTTTTCATCTGTTACAAAATACTATTTCTCTAGTTAGGCTTCAGAAAGTGTACAAACCACTGACGGTCATCACAGACGCTAACACTCCACCTGTGTTTGCTGATGTAGTCCTTCCAGTCACTCTTTCATGAAGGCTACCGATTACCCTCGATTACCCTCATTCTACAGATGAAGAGTACAACAGTCCAATGTCACACAGCCAATCTATGGCACAGTCAGGATCCTGCCACAGGTGGGCTCTAGAACAACAGAATTTATCACCACACTGTCTAAAAACAGTTTTAAAACTGATACAGCAATCACTTGCCTTGTTTCAAGTTATTTTTAAGTTTTATAAAACTTTTAAGTCAGAATCCAAAAATTACATTAAGGAACATTACACCAGAAGGCACTTATCCAATAGAAACCTACAATCAATTAACCTGGCACTTTTTTATGTTTTACTTATAACTCTGTGTTCTATTATGGAAAAAGGTATCAAAAAACATCATTATATAGCTGCTTTAAATGTCAACCTTAAAGTACCTGATGTATCTTTAAATTACAATATAAGATACAGGGCTAAGAAAAGATCATAAATTGTAGAGCAGATGCTCCTGCTACTAGTCTTTTTCAGACAGGTAACCTAGACAAGTTTTAAAGGTCACCCAGGGCTGACCCTCATGAACCTAGACGGGAGACAAGTCTCAATCCTGAATCACTGCAGGGTATGGATCTCACATCTATAAACCCAACACTCAAGCTAAGGCAGAAGGGTTTCCTTGTACTCAAAGCCAATCTGAGCTACACACCAAGTGTCAGATTAACCTTGATTACAGAGTGAAATACTAATGTAAAATATTCTCACTGGAGGAGGTTGGAGACAGCTCAGTCAGTAAACACCCACCCACTTAAGAAGCTAGAAAGGTGCTTTCACGCCAGCCCTGGGAGGTGGGGTCAGGAAGCTCTCTGGGCCAGGAATGCCAGTCAGCTTCAGTCACATATATACACAGCAGCAAATAAGCTCTTGAAAAACACACCAATGTTATTATCATTCCAGACACACTGCTCCAAAGCAAAACTACTTAGTCACCAGAACAGATAACACGAAAACAAAAATCCTGGACAGTACTGAGTGCAGAGGCAGAGGGACTAACCAAGACTCCTATACAGCTTTGAATGGAAGGCAAAATGACTCCAGACAGACTTGGCTGTTTCTTACAACTTTAGGCTTATGTTTTAGGGCCAGTCACCCCACTCTTCAGTAGTTATCAAAAAGAAATGGGAAATTATGTCCATATGCTTTTATAGCAACATTATTCACAATCTCTAAAAACCGGAAACAACTCAAATGTCTCCAATTACTGATACAATTATATTACATATCCAAGCTGGGTGGTGGTAGCACACACCTTCAATCCCACTCAGGAGGCAGAGGCAGGTGGCCCTCTGAGTTCAAGGCCTGCCTTATCTACAGAGCTCCAGGACAACCAGGGATACTCAAGAAACCCTGTTATTCTTATAAAACCCACTAGAGTACACCTCCATTCCACAGACTAACATTCCACCAGAAGAACTATGGACAGGGACAGCCAGGGCTATACAGGGCTATACCCTGTCTCGAAAAACAAAACAAAACAAAAAACAAACAAAAAAAAGAACTATGGACATGCTCAACTGACCAAAGAGCCAAACTGTATCAAGAAAACACATTCAAAAAGATGTATTAGTACGTTCCCCTTAGAAGGCTCCCCAGAAAAGGCAAACCAGCAATGGCTTAAGGGCCTCAAGCTGGGGAGCTAGACCGACTGTGAAGAAATACAAAGAAACTTGGGGTCTACTTCTATTTCTTGATTATGGTAGCTTAACATGACTGTAAATCTATCAAACTCCAAAACATTACGTTCAACAACTATTTTTGCTTTATGTAAATTATACCTGAAAATACTTGCACATATTAAGAAAAACAGTAGGGCTGGAAATATAACTTAGCTGGTAGAGTGAATGCTTCACATGCAGAAGCCCCGAGTTTGGTAGCCAACACTACATAAACTGGGCATAGCGTTGCACATCTGTAACCCTACATATGAGAGATGGAGGAAAGAGGATCAAATGGCCAAGGTCATCCTCAGCTACACAAGAGTTCTAGGCCAGTCTCTGCTGAATGAGACACTACCTAAGACAAACAAAACAGTAGTAGTGTGAAAAGATGCTGGAGTATGCAGTGATTACAGACTAATACAGTAATTATTTTGGAGGGCCGAGGATGACATAGGGTTTCTCTCTGTATCCCTGGCTGTCTAGAACTTGCTTTGTAGACCAGACTAGCCTCTAACTCACAGATACATCTGCCTCAGCCTTCAGAGTGCTGGGATTAAAGCATGGGCCACCACACCCAGCCAATAATAATTTTGATAATCAACTGTAAGTGTTTCAAAAATGAATTACAATAGGTAGGAATTTGTAATCACAAATCCAAGTGCAAAAGTCACATCTTAGAATAAAAGACTGAAGCTTGTGAGCTGGCTCGACAGTTAAGAGCAGTGGCTGCTTGTTCAGAGGAGCAGGGTTTAATTCCCACATGGTAGCTCATAACTGTCCCTAACTCCAGTTCTAGGAGATCCAAGGAACACACATGGTGTACATATGTACATAAAACACTCATATGCATAAAAGAAAACAAATCTTTTAAAAAGATAAAGAGTTATTTAAAAACACCTTGTATAATATTTACTTAACACCAGGCATTACTACTTTTATTTGAATAAATTCATTAAATAAGTATCCTTTACCCCTAATTGAGAGTTCTTGCTCAGTTAGCATCTGTGAGGCCATGGTTTTGAGTATTAGTATCAAAATAAACAAGAAATCTGAATACATTAGCTTTTTTTTTTCTCAAAGTATTTTCATGAGTTTCTAACTAGGCTCATATTTTTGTGTGCCAAGAAATAAACTTACTTCACTCCTTTACTATAAAAGAATATAAAACACTGCTCTTATAAAGCAGGTTGAAGTAGGGAATTTAACACTGGCTATAAATTTTTCAAATCTCTGAAATATCATCATCTACTTACTGCATCTCAAAAAAACAGTGGTTAAATAGATCTTTGTTACATTACAGAAGCAGATGTGTTTCAAAGTGAAGGGAAAAGCCAGAATGATAGCTATGTTTTTCGTTGTTGTCTAGGGGGTGGGAACACGTGGTAATCCAAGTTAAGCTCCTTTTGAGGCATACAATTCTGCACTCGCCAATAGGAAACAGTATTCTCCATTGTACTTAGACACCTTCTTCCTCTGCCAGTATACATCTAGACATCTCCAATGCTGACAAAGTATAGTCACTGTACTTGCACAGCACTAACAGTTTACATAAAGTACCTCAATGTGTACATAACTCAAGTCTCAACAAAACCTATGATAATTGTCTTTTGGATTTATTACACCTATTCTTGAGGATGTGCACATGTGTGCTGGCTGCATGCATGTGTGCATGTGTGGAGGTCAGAGGACAGCTTGTAAAAGTCAGTTCTCTCCTATCATCTAAGTCCCTGGAATTGTGATCAGATGTCAGGCTTGGCAGCAGGTCTTTACCTGCTAAGCTAAGGCCATATATACTTTTTTGAGACAGGGTCTCATGAAACCCAAACTGGCCTCAAACTCACTATGTAGCTAACTCTGGCCTTGATTACATTATTACAGGCACACATAATGACTTCTGTTTAAGTCAAGACCCACTTGGACAATTGGATTGGTTATTCAAGGATTACACAAACCAGGAAGCAGCAGGGTCAGAGGCTGAAATCAGATCTGCTGGCAGACAGACAACACAATCTTTTTCTTACTGATCGGAGGAGTATCCATTAGTACCTAAAGCAGTATGAGGACAGCTGACATTAGGGATGGTCTACAGCCAATAATGTCTAAGAATGTTATTAATATAGCTGGGTGCAGGGTGGACATCTATAACTCCTATACTTGGGAAGTCAGGGCAAGAGGATCATGTAAGTACAGGAATTCCAGAAGACCCCACCACAAGAAGAATATTAAAAATAAAAACGTTCTCAACAGTCCAAGTAATCTAAGAGTTAAACTGAATTTAAAGGAATGAAAGAGAACCTACAAAAATATTGAGTACCATATTGATAACTTTGCTTTGAAAGGCAAAGAGATGTCTTATCAAGGACTGTTTTACAGTGTAGCTATGAAGTCTGGAAAGACACTTATTTTACATGTATCTTAATTGCATAGTCTCTTTGAACTCTGCATTTTGATATTTTGTCTATTAAAGGAGTAAGAGGCCAGTTTGGTTGCCATCAACACTGAGGTAAACTGTAAAATCTGAATGTATTTGAATATGCATTTATAGAAGATGACAGTGTTAAATCAATATCAAATTTCCTGAATGTGATAAAAATGTATTCCAATTGCCTAAGAGAGAAGCCTTCATTTTTAGGCAGCCTGTGTTTGAGTATTAAAGGGCAAAAGGTTACGATGGCAACAACTCTCTCAACCAGCCCTAAGAGCTGTGCTTTCCAGCAGTGAGATCTAACAACAAAGTGACCAAGCTGAAGATCAAACAAACGGTTCTCACTGGACCACCTGATTCAGTTTGAAGTTTTAAAGATGAATTGAAGATTAAAGTTAAAACTTCAGAGTATTTTCTTTCATATGACACAAAGGCACTCTAACAGGGTCTTCTGTAAATAATGGAATACAAGAAAGGTAGCCTTTGCCCTATAAATAAGTTAGTTCTAGTTGTAATCTAACACTTTTAAAAAAATTTTTTTTGTAGAAAATTGGGACATAAAACATGGCATAGGGAAATATGGACAGCAAAGACACCCCTTTAATCCTAGCACTCAGGAAGACTTCCCTGAGTAGACCAGGCCAGCATGGTCTACCCAGTGACAGCCTGTCCCCAACTCTCCTTTTTAAAGAGGGAACAAATACCACATAATATACCTCAAAAATAGCTCATACTTACTGGGATTTATAAAAAGCATAGTAAAATTTATATTGTCCTCAATTCTTAAGGAACTTAAAATCTAATACACACACACACACATTAAACATCTTGTTTTGGGGGTACGAACACCACAGTACCTGTGTGAAGGTCAAAGGACAACTTGGAAGAGTTCTCACCTTAAACCAACCACCCACTAGAGTCACAGAAACTGAACTCTGGTTGTGGTTTTTCAGGCTTGGTACCTAGTAGGTGCCTTTTCCTACCACAAACCATCTCTTTTGCTCAAAGAACTTCTAAGTTTTTTAAGAAACAGATAAAAGTCCATACTGAATTCCTATGGATCAGTCACAGTAGAGAAACACTTACAAAACTTGCTATCAGATTTAACTAGGACTCAATTCACCTTAGTGACTGGCCAGTTGTTCTTTCAACCCAAAGACTTAAAAACCTACCTTATAACACACTTCAGCTGTTAGTCAATGACGAATTATCCAGACATTTAATTTCCACAAATTCACTTGTAAGACTTCAAAGGGGGAAATAGGATTTTCCCAGCATGGATACCATTCTACAAAATAAGACTTTCTCCCTCAGGAAGCCATATGCATGAAGATGGAAAGAGAGCTGTCCAGTTATGTGGCTTCTTCTCCCTGTGTGCATGCTATCAACCTCTCAACTTAGTGTTTTAAGTAATAAAGCCCCTAATGTGTACCAACACCTTCATCTGGCACTCAACTAAAAACTTGCTTCTAGAGTTCCTGGAGTTCAAACTTGTTATTTGTACTTCGGGGAGGTGCAACAAATGCACACTTGAAAATCACATTGAGTAATCTGTGAATAACTTTAATGTCTTAGTTTAGTTTAGATGATACATGCTAACTTTAAAACCTAACCAGATCCTCACTCCCACCCCCCCTTTTTGAGACCAGGTCTCATTCTGTACCCTTGGCCAACCTGGAACTCACTGTTATAGACCAGGCTGGCTTCAAACTCAGAGACCCACTTGCCTCTGCCTTCTAAGTGCTGGGTGTGCCTTACTAGACAGGGCGATTTTCAGATTTTTAAGTCAGCTCCATTCATTTCTTCTTTTGGTAACTGAATCTCACAACTTTCCCTTTGGATCTGTATTATCAGATGTGACTGAACTTCAGACTCAGAGCTAGAAGAAGTCAGTTATGTAAGTGGGTCCCTCCATCTCAGCTCACAGAGCTGGCTGCTGAGACTTCCAGTCACTGAGCTCCACAGTGTTATAAACCCCTTACTCATCATTGACAATGAGTATTTCTAGAGAGGCAAAAAAACTGAGTCATCTAAATCATCTAAAAGTGACTCTCCAACTTAGTGAACAAAAGCTCAGGCAAAGGTTAGCTCAGAGTACCTAGAGAAAAAGGAAAAACCAAAGGTAACATCAATTAAGCGTCCCTTTGGTCCCCAGAATTCTCAATGCTGATGGAACACTGCCTCTCACCGGTCTTTTGCTCTGTAACTGCTTTCCAGTGATCTCTAGAGAAGCCCCAGCCAATTAAGCCTTCTTTTAAAATTTATTTTTAGATATAATTGTTTTAAATTGTATCCTCTTTCATATTGTTTTATAATCTTTGATATAAGTTTAATTTTTTCTTAAACAAACCAAGAAAACCTCAAAATCAAAACAAAACCAAAAACCTATATACACCAGACACGGCAGCGTATCAATGGATCCTAGTACTCGCAAGGCCAGCCTGGGCTATACATTGAGTTCCAGGCCAGCTGAACGTACATGAGATGCTGCTTCAAAACAAACTAACATATGCTCAACACATGACATACAGTTATATGAAATTGTCCTTATGTAACAGTACCATTTAGGAACAATAAAAAATTTTAACTATGCACATTTAATTTTTGTTTGTTTGTTTGTTTGTTTGTGTTTTCCAAGACAGGGTTTCTCTGTATAGCCCGGGCTGTCCTGGAACTCACACTGTAGACCAGGCTGGCCTCGAACTCAGAAATCCGCCTGCTTCTGCCTCCCAAGTGCTGGGATTAAAGGTATGAGCCACCTCAGCTGGCCATTAATATTTTACTGTTAATAAAAAAGATTGCAGTAAATTTAAAGCCCCTGTTTGAAGTGTTTCATATGCCTTTTAAAGAAGAATGAAAATAACCATTCTTCACATACACCAAGATGTACTGTAATGAGCCTGTCTACCATCAGCCTACACAGGGCCAATCCTAAGTATGTTTCATCAAGCTGGAAGTCCCTAAAGCCCGTATCACATTCACAGCTTATATTTCTTGTTTTCTTTTAAATGTCTAAAGCAGAATGACAAATGTGCTCCACACTAAGATGTAAGAGACTTTTCAGATGTTGGAATTAAAGTAATAAATCTGAGAATCAGGTTTTAATAACATATAAAACACTGAAATAAAATACAAAGATACCGCTGACACACACCAAGACAGCATCACTAACGTTTCCAACTTGCTGGGCTCTAGGAGGAACACTGCAGCTGTACCATAAAACCTAGCGTACACAATTTTCTTTTCTGCTCACCTGCATCTTTGAGGATCCAATGACAGCAAAAGTACTCTCTTTCCAGAGCTTCCACACTCAATGCATGGAAGGGAGGGTCAATCTGGGATCTATTAACTCTAGGGAATCACAGGGTGCCGTGAAGGCTGTAGGGAACGATAGCTTTGGATCATAAAGCCTTTGCTAATCATATACCCTCCAATGAGGTTGAACCAGTTATCATACAGAAAGTGGGAGCCTGAGCATACAAGTTAAGGCTGCCTGCAGTATAGTGTTACTAACTGTGCCGTGGCCACAATGCCTGCTTCTGCTACATGCCCACTATGCTATACAATATGAAGGCACCAGACACCGTACCATTTCATCCCTAAAAAAGACCTCTACCTCTTACCTAGACTCTGAAGGCTGCTTTGATCTAGTCAGCCACTGTTGACAAGTGTCATCAAGTTGGCCCTTTAATTCCTTTGCTGATAACACACTGGGCTTCAGAAGGCGGCCCAATCCAACATTAAGACAAACCTGAAAAACTACAAAACTCCCTTCTAATTTGACTGGTCTGATTTGAGTACATTTTAAATGGTACCCGACTCTGTGTACTTATCAAAAGTTTGCTGAAAAATGCCTCCTCTATTTGGAACTCAAAGCTCATGAGACCTGGAACAACTGAAGACAGGTACAAGATTCTCACAGGAAAAGCCACGCCTGTCCTCCTGGTCCCCGGAATTAATCAGCATCATCATTATCAAGTTACTCAAAAATAACATCAGTCCTGTCTACAAACAGCTCATCTCCAACAATTCTATTTATAATTGTGATTTCATAACACAGTCAATCAAAGTGATGTAAATATAGCCGAAATCATTATTTATTCATTAAAGCCTGTTTTTTGAGAATTCCAACTTGTCTAAGTCACCTTTGACAGATCTTTTATTGCATTACTTAAAAAAAAAATTGCAATACAGAGCTGGGCATGGGGAGGGCACCCCTTTAATCCCACAACTCAGAGGCACAACAGTCAGATCTTTGTGAGTCTGGTCTACACAGCAAGTTCAAAGCCAGCCAGAGCTACACAGTGAGACTCTTGCCTGAGATAACAAAACCAAAAATTAACTAACTAAAAACTACAATGTATTAGTAAGTTCCACTTCCGGGACATACAGCAATCTGATACAAATGAATGTTTCCTTGTCAAACAGGAACTATATTGGATAGTTTTCATCCTCAAGTGGAACTGGACAAAAAAGGTTGGTAAATATTTTGCCAACAGTGATTGATTTACTTGAATCAAATTAAAAAAAAAAGAAACGGTAAACTGACAGTTACTTGGTTAAACCGGCAAAACTGAATTCTTAAAGGGCCCCTTAGGGGCTCTTTCTTGGGCTGTCTCTGGAGTCAAATGATGGAGACAGTACTGAGAAGGGTCCCCCGCAATCAGCTCCTCTTTGCTCCTCCAATAATTAAATTCCCTGCAGGGGCATAAAGCAGATTCACCTAATAAATTAATTCAGTCTAATTCCCAAATTGTATCAGACTGCTATTTCATTTAAGTTTATAAAGTAAATATGCAATTCCCCCTCCTCTTTGATAAGAAATACATTTCCGGAGAAATGAATATTCCTTACTTTTCCAGGATGACCTGAAGCATGAATGCTGATTTAAACCAACTAACCCGGCCACAAAAAACATCCCCACAAAAGGCAACACCTTATCACTCCAGTATACACACACAGTAGCTACCACTTTACAGCCCAGAAAGCTGCTCCTCTGATAAAGCTCTCCTGATAAAATCACCCATCTTATCTAGTCGGGTCATTCTGCCAGGTGAAATTGGTTTGCCTTATCACAAAATGCGTAGCGCAGTATTCTCGAATATCCTGTGTGATAGCTCTTACTTAAAATCCAGTCAGAATCAATCCAGTATCTATGTGTACTCAAATACTGTCAACTTCAACTCAGCTTAGTGTCTGCTAACAAACAAACCCATAAAACAAAACCGAAGTTCTTTCATTGGCTTCTCAATGCTCGAAATAGCTTACTTCCAACTCGGAATACAGATACCAAGTTTGTCAAGCACTGCCCCACCCCTAGCAAGAGCGGACGACTGGAACGTTTCAGGGCACTCCATCACGTAGTACAGCTACAAACTTCATACTGACCGACGCCAGTGCACATTCTCCAGGCCGGGCTGATTGTACGCTCTCCCCAGTAAACACGTCATCAACATCCAAGTTCAATGAGGGTAAGAGGCGGTAACACCTACAGACCCGTAAAACCACATTCACAACTTTCACCTGCATTCTCTCCTCGTTGCTTTCAACAAGTCGTCCCGGGAATCCGCAGTTAAGTATTTGGTAGGCTCGAATCACACTACTTTATGTAAAAATCAAGATAACAAACAGGACGCAGAGAGGAGCGAGTCTGTGCGCCCTAATATTAACAAATTTCGCATTTTAAGCACAGCACACGCCGGGTGCTGGGATCTCCCAATTCCACCCCTCCCCCCCCCTGCAGTCTTCCCTCCCCACCCCCTCCTCACATTCTGGGAAGTCTTCATTGGAGGCATCAGGGGTGCTACTCACCGAGTTTTTCCACCAACTTCAGCATCACCCCTCCGATGTGCACCTCCCCGGTCACTCTCAGGGTGACATCACGGTTCAGATCCGTGACATGGACGCTCAGTTCCCACGTCCCGTCCGCGTAGCAGCCATCTGGCATCCTTATCCCGTCCAGAGCCATGGCTCCTTCCTGCGAGCGCGGAGGAAATGGCTCTCGTCAGCGTCACTCCCCCAAAGGAAGACAAACCCCACCGAGTCCGCGGCGCCGGCCGCTGCGAGGGAGAAGGCAGAGGAGCCGCGGCTAAGCGCGCACACCCGAGGGCGCGAGCGCGGGCGACTCAGCACCCAGACCGTGGCCTCCGCCCGCCGCACCCGCCTAGCGGACTCGGGCGCCTTCACCTGCCGCCGCTGCGCCCGGCCCGCCCCGCGCCTCCCTACCCGGCCCGGGTGACCGCGCTGCGCCGGCCCGCGCTCCGCTCCTCCCGCAGCGTCCGCCCCGCGCTCCGTTCTCCCGCTGCGCCCCTCACCGTGCTCCTAACGCCCGGCTCCTGCGGCAACAGGCGAGGCCGGCGGCGCCCGCGTCGCTGCTCTGAGGGAAGCGAAGCCTCCCGCCGTGGCTAATGGAGTCCCGGCGCCGCGGCCCCCGCCCCACCCCCTCTCCCCGCCCCGGCCCCCGCCCCGCAGCACCGCCCGCAGTCCGCCTCTGCCCCCCTCCTCTTTGGCTTTCCTCGGGCCGCGCTCCCGAGGGCGCGGCGCGCGCTTTGGTGGGGCCGGGGCGACGCGCGCCTCGGGGGAGCGCCGCGGGGGGAGGCGGCGGCTGCAATCTCGGCCCTGCGGAGCGCTGCCCTTTTATGGAAATGAAGGACCAGGCGCAGGGATGGAATCCAACATCCGGGCTCTCGACTGCGGAGCTGGGGAGGGGGCGGAGGCGCGCGGGGCCGAGGCGGCGCCTGCTGCGGGGTCCGGGGTTCGTGCGTGCGAAGCCGTCTCGGGAAGTTCCCAGGCCCCGGGACGCGTACGGGGAACCCGGGCGCGAGGGTACCGCGCCGGGGAGCTAGGCAGAGAAGTTGGGATGCAGAAACTTTACGATGTCTGCCTTGAACATCCCACAAAAGTAGGAGAAAGGACAGAGGGGAGATGAGCCAAGAAAGTTCCCTGGCAAGCAGGATCCCGCACCAAATCCGCAGCTCCTGCTGGACCCCCGAGAGTTGGCGAGCATTACTAAACCCTTGGACCCAGGTGCCTGCCGGACGCAAGAGCGTGGCCCATGCGCTCTTGCTGGAAAGGGGGACCCCCCACCCCCGGCAGTGGTTTACCCGAGACCGCTTCTCCACCCTCGCCAACTGTTTGCGCGTACTTGGGACTTTTCCTATGCAACTTCGAGTACTGGGTGTTTTGGATGCACGCTCATTCTCTGCCTTACCCTCCGACATACTTCGAAGACATTTAAGTAGCTTTGAACTGGGGTTGAACTGTTAAAGACTGACTAGTGATGGAGACCGGTCCCAGACGACCCACTTCCACGTTCGCGTTAACTATTACACTCTGTTGAAGGGAACTGTTGAGAATCAGCGAGCCAGGGATCGACTCTTAAAGCACTCCATGACTCAAAATTATTTAAGTCTGGAAGAGTCAGATAAGACACTGTAATGGACCTTGGTTTCAAAGAACTGTCTGGACTTCATGAACTGCCCTAGACACTTAAAAGGGGGAATCTACCGCGCAGATAACCCTTTGTTCATCAATACACCAGCAAAAGAAAAAACACAGCCTCCAGAAAGGGGTGGATACCCTTAATGGAGTGAAAGCAGGAAAACTTAGTCAAATGCCAGAGGTTTGGGAGTGGAAAAAAAAGGGAAACCACTCTACTAACACTAGCTAGTCATCATGGAGAAACTGATGCCTCACTCCAGTTATTTCTACTTGGTAGACATTGTGAGTGGTTTACTTAGAAGCAGTGTTGATGAAATTATGTTCTTGGAAAAAATATAGGAGAATATTTTTAATAATATAGAGAATTAATTGCTTGGGTTAAAAAAATAAAAAATCTGTACAAACCAGGCATAGTGGCACATGCCTTTTAATCCTAGCACTTGGGAGGCAGAAACAGGCAGATTTTTCTGAGTTCAAGGCCAGCCTGGCCTACATAATGAATTCTACCTACGATAGCCTTGGCTATTAGAGAGACTCTGTCTCAAAAAAGCAAACAAACAAAAATCTGTAGAAAAATGTATGTGCCTCTGTAAAATCAAGAACTCACCCATTTTTAAATATTCAGAAGGAAATTCCCCAAATGTTAATTATTGGGTGTTGTGGTTCTAAGAGGTTTTCTTTTGATAGTTGGTTTTAGTCTTTCTTTTCCTAACCAACTCAAAACCTGCCGCATCCTGTACTTTTCTGGTACCACTAAGAACTGCATTCACTGCCACAATCTCTCTCTGTGTGGTGGACAGACTAGCCACAGCAGCTACCAGATTCATGGCAAGATTTTTATTTGTTTTTTCCTGTGTGCATGGTGTGTGTGTGTGTGTTTCCAAAGCTAACTATACATTTATGTTATCTACACATTTACAAATAGGTTGGTGCAAAAGATAGAAAACATATTGGTACCAACTAAAAACAAATATCAAAGAAAAAGGGATCTATCCCATGGAGAAATCCCGTTATTAAAGAAATCCCTTCGTGAAAATTTTACGAATGTTTGTTCCTCGCTGCATCTGTTTGGTTTCCTTATCTCTAAAAGATCTGCGTCAAAGTAAAAGGATGCATAAACCAAGAGGTAGCAGACATTACAAGTGGCTCAAAACAAGAAAAAGGTGTATGTGTTTGAGGCTTAGGGGAGTGTGGTAGTTAATTGAAATGAAATGAGGAATGAGGCCCGGAATTATTCCTAGTGACATGAGCGTGCATTCCAGTAAGCCCAGACTTTTCTCTAACATGCCTTAGCACCAAAAATACCCATGTCCTTTCTGAATATTCCTTTTTCTCAGACAAACGTGTTGAAGCCAAGTGTGGTGGTTCATAGCCCCTTAAGCCTCAGCTTTCACATTCTAGCTATTTCCAAGTGAGCTACTTTCTGAACGACCTTCCACTCTAGCCTCTGCCACTCGGGCAGCCATGTTTCTTTAATCTACTTCAGTAAATGTTCCCTACAATTATTGGTGGTGGTGGGGTTAATATTGTAAATAACTGCCCTACTTAAATTATAGTTTTGAAGAAACTTTATGCTGCCCTAAAAAGCCAGTAGTATGTTTGAATGGAATTGAACTTCAGGAGGCAGAGACCCTTGGTTAAATACCTTTGGAAGAATAATTAGGGTGGGTGCAGCCTGTTCTTTCAGACCTTAGCTTTGAGTATTTCAAGCTGTTGCTGCTTTGAAGATTTATGAGGAGCCAAAACTCAAACCTTTGAGACCAGAATATTTTCCCCCTTCTAGTTCATCAAGTGAGATCTTCAAGTGCATTTCTTAAATATTTGCTTCTACCTAATGTTTTCTAATGTATTCAAATGTAGGCTCTTATCTGAACCCCCACTAGAACCTCTAAGACAACTCAATACTTGTGGGACTTACATCATGCCGAAAAGGAGCCGAGAACTCCAGTGTTTGGAAGAACAGCTCAGGCTTTGAAAGCAGCAATATCCAAATAAGGTACCAAGCACTGGCCTTAGATTTAGACCAAATGATACCTCACAGATCTGTCACCAGATCCAACCCCGGGCTTGGTAATCCTCAGGTTGACTTCAGCTCTTTCTCTGGACCTACTTATGGTGTGCTTTAAAAGTTATTTTAAAAGATTAATACAAACCACAATCATGGGGTTTAAAGGAGAGAGGTTTCAAGCATGAATATGTAAGATGGGGCTTGAATTTTAAATGAAGCCAGCAAGATGAAATATAATGAATTATTTCTATCGAATACCGGGTAAGCAGATTGCCAGGGATGAAAAGCTACCAAGGAGACAGAAATCAAGGAAGGTAGGGTGGAAAGAAGGTTACACAGCTACCGTTTTGTTATAAGTGTCTAGGCCCTGTGAGGTGGAAGAGAGGGTGGGGAGAGGGATGAGGGGAATATAAAAGACAGGGAAGCTATGGAGCAAAGAAAAATGTACAAGCTTTCATAACGGAACAAATGAAGGGCTCTGAGGTAACCATGCCAAGAAATATGCAGTACTTGCATATACTGTTTTCAGGGGGTTTTGTTGCTGTTTTTACTTTTTAAGGAAAATCATGGCAGGCAGGTCTGTGAGTTCAAGGCCAGCCTGGTCTACAGAGTGAGTTCCAGCCAGCCAGGGCTACACAGAGAAACTCGGTCATGAAAAACCAAAAACCTGCCAGGCAGTGGTGGCGCATGCCTTTAATCCCAGCACTTGGGAGGCAGGGGCAGGGGCAGGGGCAGGGGCAGGGGCAGGGGCAGGGGCAGAGGCAGGCGGATTTCTGAGTTCGTGGTCTACAGAGTGAGTTCCAGGACAGCCAGGGCTATACAGAGAAACCCTGTCTCGAAAAAACAAAACAAAAAAAAAAAAAAAAGGAAGGAAGGAAGAAAGAAAGACAGACAGGAAGAAAGGAAGGAAGGAAGGAAGGAAGGAAGGAAGGAAGAATTTGAGTGTTTGAACATCAGAATAGGTCATGAACTTTGACAAAAATATCCAAGGTTCACATACACTTATAACAACATGGTTGTAATTGTATTGGGCACTGAAATACCCAGGCAGATGCCAAGAATGAAGATAGACCAGTGCCTCACACTATACAAAATGTGAACTAAACTGAAATGGACTGTAGATTTGAAATTTAAGTTCTAAAATTGTAACATCAAACTATAACATTCTTAGAGGGAACCCGGCACTAGCCCTCCAAAATGCTGGATAAATCCGGCAGCAGCTTGCTGAATAAGACATAAAGCGTAAGTCACAAAGGAAATTAGATGAATTGGGTTTTATCACAATGTAACGGACAGGTTGGTGTGAGTCAATGGCAGAACACTTCCTCAGCATGCCTTCCAGCATAGGTTCAGTTAACAGCAGCTACATGGCAGCTCACAACCATCTGCAACTCTGGTTCCAGGGAATCCAATACCCTCGTCTGACCTCTGTGGCCACCAGGCACACATGGTGACAGACATAGATGCAAGCCCATAAAATAACTTTTTTAATGTAGGGAATAAAGTCTATACATATATTTACAAATAATTTCTGTTAAGGAATTTTATCTAGAATATACAGAAACCTGTTACAGTAATATGAAATAAATAGATTGTTATTTATCATTATTATTTTGTTTTTTAGACAGGGTCTCATTATGTTGGCTTGGCTGGCTTGGAGCTCTCTATGTAGACCAGGTTGGCCTTGAATTCACAGAGATCTACCAGCCTCTGTCTCCTGAGTGCTGGGATTAAAGGCATGTGCCCCAACCCCTGGAAATAGATAAATAGTTTTTAATGAGCAAGGGATACTAGTAAACAGGAGACATATGAGTGGCCATAAATATCGAAGAAGATGCTTAGTGTCATTAGCCATCAGGGAAATGCAAGGCAGTGCTACAAGGAGTTACTACTTCATACCTACTACAATAATTACAGTGTAAAAATATGGCAATAGAACATGCTGGCTAGGATCAGGAAACATCAGAAAGCCGTTGTTTGTGTAGATAACGCTTGACAATGTGTAGATAACATTCTTGATCACGTTTACCCCATTTCCTTCTCGTATCTCCCTGACTCCCTCTGAAATTCCTCCTTTCTAACAGATTGTTCTTCTATTCTCTTACTGAGTTTAGGCAGGGCTGCTTGAATGTGGGATTATTTATTGGATCATGGGCAATTGACCAGTAGCTACACCCTGAAGAAAAATGAGTCTGTCTCCCTAGAAACCTTTACTTGGCAGTAGTCCCTCAGCTGAGGGTAGGGCCTGATGGTCTATGCCCAAAGATTGTTGATGGGATATTGATGGCTTATTTTTTTAAAATATTTATTTATTTATTTATTTATTTTATGTATATGAGATTACAGTTGCTCTCTTCAGCAGAAGAGGGCATCAGATCCCATTACAGATGGTTGTGAGCCACCATGTGGTTGCTGGGAATTAAACACAGGACCTCTGAAAGAACGGTCAGTAATCTTAACCTCTGAGCCATCTCTCCAGCCCCTTACGAGACCTCTTCAGGTAAGCACAACTACTGTCATCAGGCGTGTTTCACAGCACTACCTCTCCCCCCTGATCCCTATAGCAACTGCTGCTCGGACATATTGCTGAAAAGAATACAAAATGCCAGTTGCTTTGAAACAACTTGGCAATTCCTCAAGAAGTTAAACATGGGTGTATTGTAAGCTATCAACCAAATTCCTAAGCTGAAACTCTAACCTCCAAAGTAGTAGTACTGAAATGAAGGCCACAAAGGCACCTTTGATTGTATCATTGGCTCTTATACATGTCGTAGCTAGAATGCACCGTCTATGAAACAAAAGGGGTTCTTACTAGACACAAATGGACTTCCCAGCATCCAGAAACTCTCTTATTTATAAGGTGCCTCAGTATGGTACTTTGTAATCCAAGTAGGCTAAGACACTATATAAGCCAGAAAGTCTACTCCTGGACATATAACAAAATATTTAATATATAAAAACGTGTCCACCATAGCTGAGGGTGTGTAGCTCAGCATCCGTGTGCTTGCCTTTGCATTTCCTGAGCTCTACATTCAATCTCCAGCACTGTGAACAAATGGAGGGAAAAACCTCAAAAACCCTAGAAGCCTTGTATATGAATATTCATAATGTCTAAAAGATGAAAATAACCTGAATGTCTTACAAATAATGAATCTATACATAAGATATCCAGGCAACGGCATATCTTTAATGTTTTTTATTAGTGTATATTAGTTATAGACGATGATGGGTTGACAATCAGTTTGGTTGTTTTCATACACATATTACTCCTGCTTGTCCTTTCTACTTCAGACACTTCTTCATCTACCCAACTTATGCCCTCTCTACTTCCATGTTTCCATGTCCGTGTGACTCAGTGAGTTCACAGGGTCATTTATAGAAGTGTGGGTGAGGAGTTGTTGGTGGGATGATGGGCAACTCACCAGTGGCTACTCTTCAGAAGAAAACGTCTCTCTCTGCCATCTACCTGTTCACTTGTATTATAAATCTTCAGGGATGGGTGGGGCCCCATGAGCTCCTCTTCTCCATGATGGGATGTTGCTGCCTGGCCCATGCAAAGGAATATGGTTCAACCTAAGGGGAAAAGGACAAAGCAAACAAACAAACAAAACAAACAACCAATGTAGCACTTTGTCTGCCATGTTTGAGGCCCTGGGATTGATTCCTGTTATGGTTTAAATATGAAATGTCTCCTGTTGGCTCATATGCTTAAATGCTTGATCCCTGGCGTTGTTTTGGGAGGTTGTAGAACTTTGGGGTTATAGTGCCTAGCTGGTTAGTGTAAGCCACTAAGGGTGGACCTCCAAATACACAGCCCCAGCCTGTGTTCATTCTGCACTCTGCTTTCCAGTCCACACACAACTGTATCCATCACTGCTCCTCACTACGTGGGATCCACCAAGACTTCTCCACACTTCCAAATTCTAATCAAAGTTAATCCTTCCTGGTGTTGGCCCAGTATGGACTGGTCTTCTAGAGGACCAGGGTTCAATTCCCAGTGCCCACATGGAGGTCCACAACTATCTGTAACTCCACTTCTAGAGGATTCAATGTCCTTTTCTGGCTTTCTCCAGCACCAGCATTTTTTTTGTGATGCACAGACACATGTATAGGCAAAATGCCTATACACATAAATTTTTTTAAAAAAAGCTTAAAAAGACTCAATTCTCTTGAAGTTTCTGTGAGGGTCACTGACATGAAAGTAACTAACACAATCTTGGTCATTACACATGCACATGGAACACGGATACATGCTACTTTGGAATCATACTGAACAACTGAAGTCAGTTACACACAAAAGACTGTTACGTGATTCCATTTATATGGAATATCCAGAATGGGGCAAACCACAGAGACGAATAACCTCAGTGGCTATCAGGAGGTGCTGTGTAGGTCATTTGAAACATTCCTTCAAATAACCTGAGTTTTTCCTCCCATACTGAGGATTGAACTTGAGATCTCTGACATGCTATACAAGTGCTTTACCACTGTGCTATAACCCCAGCTTTCTTTTTGTTGTTGCTGTTGTTTTTGTAACTTAGAGGCTAGGTTCTCACTAAATTGCTCACACTGGCCTTGAACTTGTTCTGTAGTCCAGGTAGGACTTGAACTCAGATCTTCTTACTAGTAGGTAGGATGAAAAGACAGCCCCCATACTCAGAGTGTAATATGTGCTGCTCTCTAACACACACACACACACACACAGACACACACACACACACACAGACACACACACACAGACACACACGCACACCTTTAATGGTTATAAACCGATACCCTGAGAGGTTACCTGCCTATGCAACTCACCTTGGACCACATAGCTAGCAGGTGGAAGAACTTAAAATGGAGTTTTGGTTTGAAAACGATAGAACTGCTTCAAAGCATTCCCGCGTGGATGATGATAAGAGCCATGGAGTCACTGGATGGAGAAAGAGATGCTGAGCGAGTTCAGGGTGCTGGGGGAAGCTGAAGAGATTTCATAAGGAAAAAAAGGTTAATCTTGGGGGCTCAAGCAATGGCTCAGTGGGTAAGAACTGTTCTTGCAGAGAACTTGGGTTTAATTCCTAACGCTTTGGAAGATCTTTCTCTGAAGGCATTAGGCACATAACTAGTGCTTATTTATATATGCAGACAATATATACACATAAAGTAACATATATAATCATATATATCAAATATAATATATATCATACATAAAGTAATCATATCTATCTATCTATCCATCCATCCATCCATCCATCCATCTACCTATCTATCCATGAAATGTTAGACTTGAGATTAAAGCATTACATCCAGTGAGGAATTCTGCAGGGCAATTAGATAAGTATGCCTGGTAATCTTGAGAGAGGATCAAATCACACAAAAAATTCGTTGAGATAGAAGTGAACCCTAATGGATGATTTTACCTTTCCAAATGACATTGCTCCTTGAATAACAGTCTCTCAAAGGCAGAAGCAAGAAAAAAATACAAGTGTCATTCAAGGTGACTGAAGATAGAGAAGAAAGGACCAAAAGTGTTGGGGAAAATGAGGTCAGTCTAATGTTAGGCATGGGGGTAGGGGTGGTGGCGTGGAGAGAAGAAAGTAGAAATCAAGCATCCATTTCAAGAAAAGAAAGGCCACTCGCAGTATCAAATGATGCTGCAAGGCTCGAGAGAAAGTGGTACACTGCCCAAGACAATTGGATAGCCAACTGATGAAAAGCAAAATGTTAAAGGGAGGTTTGTTTGGAAAAGCTGAGCAAGAAATAAGATGGGGATTTGGGGGCAGGACAGGAGCAAAACCAGAGGTAACATACAAACTTTCAATGAGACCTGGTGGCTGGAGGGCTCTGAATAACTTCTGGCAGTGGAAAGGTACCGCCAGACAGACCAAACCAGAGTATAAACACATTTAAACAGATACAGTGGCTACTAGCCAATGGGAGGGTGGGGCCCCTTGGGCTATTGTGCGGCTTAGATGGACTTCCTCCAGGAGGTCAGAGCTAGGCCGGGATGTAAGAAGGGAAGGAAGGATGTGATTGAAAGATTATTTCAGTACAACTAGAACAGAGGCCTGTAAAGGAAAGTCAGCAGTGACGTCACGCATGCAAATGTGCCTGGCCTCCGGAAGCTGGCCTGGGAACAGTGAGGAAGGGCCCTACTTGTGAATGATTTGGGACCCGCCCTCACATTACAACAGGAGCTGCACCCCAGTCAGGGATGCTTGTTAATAAGTGGGCTAGGCTCTGTCCTGATTCCCAATGTTATTCACTGTGCAGTCGGTTTCTCCTGGTTTTGGGTAGCAGGCCTACATCTCCATTCTAAGAAAATGGTCTCTGGCTTTGTCCTTTGTTATCACCGTGCCCTCTGCAAACACATACACTCTTTGTTGGTCCCAAAGCAGGATT
The DNA here is from genome assembly GCF_004785775.1 of Grammomys surdaster. NCBI lineage: Eukaryota > Metazoa > Chordata > Mammalia > Rodentia > Muridae > Grammomys > Grammomys surdaster. The sequence continues at coordinate 4,628,812 of NW_021621003.1, read as the reverse complement.
TTCAGGGCCACTGAAAGCCAAGCCAGACAGTCACCTCGATTCCAATTGCCCTGAGGCCAGTTTACAAGGACAAAAGTGTTTTGTTGTTTTTAATCTGCTAGGTCATAAGGAGGCTTCTCAGGTGACAGAAAATGTCCCAGCAGCTGAACAGCGCCACCTGGTGCCTGGGAGGTGTCACTTTGAAGCTTCGCTCTCCTTTGAACTAATCTCAACATGTCACTAAGGGTCACTGTCAACTGTAACACCAGTTCTAAGGGATCCGATGCCCTATTCTGGCCTCTGTGGGGATCAGGCATGCATGCGGTGCACAGACATACTGCAGCAAAAACAAACAAACAAACAAACAAACAAACAAACAAGGAATTTAGCCAAAGTCGGGGTGTAGTGGCACAGCCTTTAACCCCAGCACTTGGAAGTTATAGAAAGGCAGATCTCTGTGAGTTTGAGGTCAGCTTGGTCTACATAGAGAGTTCCTAGCCAGTCAGGGCTACACAGTGAGAATATTGTGCTCGCTCTCTCTCCCTCTCTCTTTTTGTCTCTCTTTCTCGGTCTGGTAAGATGGCTCATCAGGTAAAGACCCTTGCCATCAAGTCTGATGGCCTCAGTTCCATCCACTCACGAGTTGTTCTTTGGCCTCCCTATGCTTCCATGGAATGTGCAACTCCCTTCAATCCCCCCCCCCCAAGAGCCCAAATAAATAAATAAATAAATAAGTAAAAGCAGAGAAGATGGAAATGTTCGTGTTATATGTATTTTACCATAACAAAGATTGGGAAACAATGAGCTTCTCCCTGAGATGTCATTCCCTTTAAGATGGCCCACCCCCACATGATTGGCATTTGCTGCTTCTGATCACCCCCATTGCTATGTGTGCAGATTCTATTATCTGTGCAGGAAAAGCAGAAAAAGTAAGTCTTGATCATATGCATGCTTCCAGTACTCATTCATAGATAATGGTCCCTTGAGCATGAAACCATTTGAATGATACGTTTCAATGCAACATCTCTACTTTTTCAATTCCTTAAAAACTATTTATATTTCATTTTATCCCCTCCCAACCTGTGTGTGTGTGTGTGTGTGCGTGCGCGCGCGTGTGCGCGCCTATGTCCTCTATACTTCCATCAGAGGAAAACTGGCAGGAGTTGGTTCTTTCTTTCTGTGATGTTAGCCTCAGGGATAGAACTCAGGTTATCAGGCTTGGCAACAAGTACCTTTATCTACTGATCCATCTCAAGGACCCTCTAGTTCTGTTACTTTTTGCATTTCAGCACCAAATTGTCTCTGAAGAAACTAAAATGTATCATCTTTGATTTAAAGTTTGCTTTTGTGCTGAAGGCAATGGAGAAACATCAAGCAGAAGAAAGGCCCAGTCTGCTTCCTTTTCTCCTGAGACAGGACACAAATGGGACACAAATTTTCCTGTCCAGGTGATAGCTCTACATTGGAAACAAGAGTGTGCAAATACATTTTATTCATTCAGTTTCTTCCCACCATTTCGGACCCTTGGAAGCCTAAAATTGTTCTCCTTTGTGATTCCATTTCTCTGCTATTTCTTTTTGGCAGTGCTGGGGATTGAGCCCAGGTGTTGTGAACAGTAGCCAGTGTTCTACCAGTGAGCCCTACTCTCAGCCCTGTAATTTATTCCTCATTTTGTGTGTGTGTGTGTGTGAGTGTTTTACCTACATATATCTCCACTCACCGTGTGTGTAACTGGTGCCAGTGAAAGACAGAAGAAGGCATTGGGCACCCTAAGACTGGAGTTAAGACAGTTAAGAGCTACTTTGTGGATGCGGGAATTCAAACATGGTTCATCTGGAAGAGCAGCCAGTGCTTGTAACTGCTGAACCATCTCTTGACCCCTAGAGTTTGTTTGTTTAGAAAGGATCTGGCTATGCAGCCCAGGCTGGTCTCTGACTCTCAATCCTCCTGTCTCTGTCCCTCTGGTAGCACACGCCATTCTCCTGTGTCTGCAGGCTGGGGTTACAAGCATATACCACTACTCCACTCTAATTTTCTGATCTTGCTTGAAGTTGCTACATAAGCCAGGGATCTGAAGCTCTGCTTGGAGTTGTTTCCAGGAGACTTCTATGTGATGCTCACTAAGCGTGTTAATAATAATCTTGCTTTTGCTTCCTGATAGTTTTTATTGACTCCGCTATGAACTACAAGGGGTTACAAAAGAAGCCTTCTACCTTTGACAACTGTTTCAACTATCCCACTCAAACTGTTTTTCATATCACCGGTTACCTCCATGTTGGTAGGCGGGGTCTCACTATGTAGCTCTGACTGTCTTGAAACTCACCATGTAGTTCAAACTCAGAGAGATCCTCCTGCCTCTGCCTCTCAAGTGCTGGTATTAGAGGTGTGCCCATCACCACACCCAGCTCCAGGTTCTTTTTATGTCTTCTTCTTTTTCACAGATTCTCTCTCTAGATGATTTTCTTGTTTTGAGGCTGAAGTTCCCTATGCTGATGAGCCCCAGGTTTCTTGTCTAGACCTGTTCTTGGTGTGCCAGAATCATGGACCCATGTGAAACATTTCAGAGTACTACACTCAGGGTGAGACTCTGGACTTTGACAATGTCTGTATCATTCATATAATCAAATGGTACCCCACACTCACTTATGTAACTTAAAAACGAGGAGGCAAGCTTGGCTTCTATTTTCATTTTCTGCCTTTCTACGGTGACTAATTTAATGCTGAGTTCTGCTAGGCTGTGTCTGGAATAGATTCCAAATTGAGCCTCCATTTTCCATCCCCACCATCCCTCTGTGGTTTAAGCTATGGTTATCTCATTGAGATTATTTATTCAATAGCCTCCTGTGTGCTTTCTCCACTGTCCTTTCAGTGTCATACCACACAAGCTTCCTTGCCTTTCTGTCACACACCATTTCCTTGCCTGCAGGCCTTCCTGGGATCCTCTGTGTGAGTCAGCTCTGGAAGGCTCTATGATAGGAGCCACACATCCTTCCTGTCTGCTCACCTTATATTTCCCCATCTGCTTCTGTTGTCCTAGAAGACACACATACCAGACTATGCAGTTGTCCTACCTTTGCTTGCTCACTCATCTCCATGACACTCCAGTCACCTCTGAACCCAGAATGTGAGCCCCTAAAAGGAAGGAATCTCCTGACTCCACCCCACAGGCACCACTCTTGTCTTATAGCCACGCCCCAACTGAGCACGGTGCTCGGCACATGGCTAATGCTCGATAAATATTTACTGCCTGAAAGAAAGATCGAAAGAGGGTAAGTAAAAGAACCCCAGCTGTATGCCTTGCTTTGGGTCTATACTTCCAAGAAACTTAAACTCCCTTAGAGGGCCATTAGAACCAAGAACATAAACATTGCAGAGAAATATTGATGCGTTTCTCCAGCCACATGAATATTCAATAGTGTGCTGCTTCTGATGGTTGTACTGTAACAAGCTGTGTACACAGATCCTGCCGTAATCTCCTCATAGGTACGGTTCTGTAACCGCTTCCCCCAACCCATACCGCCCTTCAGTAGTCAACCTTGGCTCATGCCCACCAAGCCTAAATGCTTCTCCTGGAATGACTTCTGTGCCTCCCTGAAGCTGAAGCCTTCAGGAAGTAGCCACCTTGTCTTGTTCTACCAACTCTCTTTCAAGCCCTTTAGCCAGATCACAGTGCAGAGGCATCCGTATCTTCATTAGAAGTTGGTGCGTCTGTAACTGTATTCCATCCCCTCCTGGTCTCTATTCAAGAACTCTGGAGTATTGTTCAGGGACTTCAGCGTCCCTTCTGAACCAGGCGATCCCTCGCAGTGTTTGCTATGCTCAGATCTTCCCGTTTGCACCGGATGGAGGACAGCTCAGAATACCCCGCCCTTTCCCATTTCCTGGCATCTGACCTTTCCTTCCCAGTCAGACTTCCCAGAGACATTTACAGCTCTGTCTACGCCCTCATATCTCTATCTCCTTACTACCGTTTTTAGCACTATTGAGTCAGCTTCTTCCCTATCCCATAGTTAATGGGGGAATCATGAACTGCCTAAAAGCCGCTACAATTTGTATTTTTAAAAAAAAAAAGGAAAGAAGGAAGGATGACTTTTATCACAGGCATCAGAGTGTGTCACAGAAAATAGCTTACCACTAAAGCAAGTTGTAAAGTATCGTTACAGAGGCTGGACACAGGTACTTACTTCCCATCTGAGGAAATACGGAAACAAGTTTGAGGTGGTGAAGCAGTGTTCATGGCAAGCCCTTGTTTGACCTGACCAAACCAGAGTGGAGTTGCTGGAACTGGTGCCATGTGATCAACCTTGAAATTGACCAGCTTTCTGGAAATAGGATATTCATAGCAGTAATCACTCATTGACATAAGCTGGCATGAAAATTCCCCATGAGTTAACCCCATATAAGCACCTCTGGGTCTGGGACATTTCCCATTGGTAGAACACCCTGGGTTCAATCCTCTGCACTGATGATGATGGTGGTGGTGGTGATGAAGATGATGAGTTATTGAAGTATGATATTAAAATTTTTTGAAATCTAGAAAAAAGATTAAATTTTTTGTGGTGGCTATTATTGGTTGTTACCTTGATTGCATCTAGAATGAACTATAATTCAGAAATGGAGGGCATACCTGTGAGAGTTTTTGTTTTTCCCTTTGGTTTTAAGTGGGTGAATCCACTTTTAGTCCTCACCTTCCAGGTAGGAAGATACACATCTTTGATCCAGATCTTGAGTCAGGAAGACATACCTTCAACCTGGGCCATACCTTCTGCTAGAAACCTATATGGACATAGGAGGAGAAGCTTTTGTTTTGCTTGCTGGCTCTGGCCTTGCTAGCAAATCCATTCCTTTACTGGCATTAGAGCCCACTCTTTTGGAATTCCAGTGTGTACTGAAGACTAGTTGAGACATCCAGCCTTTTGGACTGAGCAACTTCTGGATTCTTGGACTTTTTGTTCTTACCCATCCATTGTTTGATTACGTGCACCACAGCCTATAAGTGCTTTTAATAAATCCCCTTTCTATATGTATAGAAAAGGAGATCCATTCTACAAGTCCTGCTACTCTAGAAAGCCCTGATTAATATAACCTTTAAGCAATTTTTTCTAATGGTGTTACATTTCTTTAACAGGCTTCAAATGAGTTATGGAAATAATCAGCTGAAAGAAGGTAAGGACTGTGCTACACATATGTATCTTAGTGTGCTCTTGTCTTCCTGGTAAAGATGTGAAACTTTCAGGCAGTTAACGGAAACAGAACATTCTCCCTGCATCTGCTGAGACTCAGTTGCCATTATTTCAAACAGCCCTGATGTCAACACAGCATGCTTGGGGGTGGCATGTTCTGATCCTTCAGAGTTCAGACACATCATGAACCCCATGTAAACAGCCAACAATTTAAATGATGTAAGGTTGATGAATCCTGTGCTGCACTCTCCCACACTGCCCTTGAGTAGTCAACCTTAGCCGTGCTGACTCGCTGCTCTCCCAGCATGCTCGAATGCACACCGTGGAAATGTAGTGCCAATGTCAGAGCCAACCTCATGGTGGCCTTTCCCAGAGGAAAAGCTCTCATTTTCCTGGATCTTGTGGCTACCTCTGGTACGGAGAGCCGTTTCCCCCCACAGCAGTCTGTTGGCTGCAGCATCACTGTGTGCCCTGGCCTCTCTTGGTTCTTCTCAGGCCCTTTTCCTCATTGTGACACATTTGTTTGGGTCCTCGAGTTACCGTCTGAAGATTTCCTTCTCTTGTCACTCAAAGGTCTCTTTCTAGGAGTGTCATCCCATGGTGCCAAACCCCAGCTCCATGTTAACTATTCCCCAAAGTAAACCAGCAGGGGAGATTAGTCAGGCCGTATACTCAGTTCCTTACTGGAGTCTGCGCTTGATGTTCCATGTGAGCTTCCGACTTAACACACACACACACCACTCAGCCCTGAGTCAGAGGGCAGGCTTTACACTTAGGAGTTGTTCTTGATACAATCTATACCTCTTGCCTCTTTTACTCCCTAAAGACTGTTCATTTATTTTTTTCTCCTAAACCTTTACCAACTCCGGCCCTTCCTCTTCCTCTCTACGACCCATCACATTGGCCAAGGCAGCCTGATGAGGTTCCCACACTTGCCCTTGTGCTTTCTAATGCTCTCAACACTGTAGCCCAATAAACAAGGGAACAACGAACTTAAAGTCTATCGGGAGAAAGATCAGAATCTTAGCATGCCCCTGGGCCCTGAGTGACCCCGAATCCACCAGCTACATCTTGTCCTTAGCTCCCTCCCTCCTTCAAACATCATCTGGTTTTTCTAATCAGTTTCTTCCCGCAGAGCCTCCAAGGGTTTTCACGGACTGATGGCACTTTTCCTTCTGGTCCTCTTTCTATGTAACCCTCCAGATTTATTTGTTCTATTTTATGTGCAAGTGCTCTGCCTTTACCTATGTATGTGCATCATGTATGTTCCTGGTGCCTACTGGAGTCAGAAGAGGTATCCAGTGCCCTGGGAGTTATAGATGGTTGAGCTGCCATGCCGGTGCTGGGCACCACGTGGTTTCAGGTCCTCTGGAAGAGCAACATGTGCTCTTAACTGCTGAGCCATCTCTCCAGCCCCATGAAATTATCTCTTAAAGCATCTCCTCTTTGACCCAAGCATTTGCCTTTTAATCTAGCCATAGAAAAGCTTCAAACCAGGACTTAGGATGCAGAAGCGAGAGGATTCTCACAAGTTCAAGGCCAGCCTGTCTACAGAGTGATTTCCAGGCCAGCCAGGGCTACATAGCAAGGTCCTGTCTTTTAAAAACAAAGTCTCCTTTTTATAAAATGTGTGTGTGTGTGTGTGTGTGTGTGAGTGTGTGTACATACCTGCATGAGTGTATTCGTAACACATGAATGTAGGAGCCAGAAGAGGAAGTTGGATCTCTTGAAACCAGAGTTATAGGTGGTTGTGAGGTACCATGAACGCAGCCCAGAGCTCACAGCCTCTTATAACTTGGCTTTTCAGGAGCTCTGAATGGCAACTTTGGAGTTCCTGCTGTGTGGGTTTTGCTTCTTGGCAAAAATCTTTACAATGAATAATAGAAAAGCCCTGATAGGTCTCCAGTCTGTCTCCCCCAAACCAGAACGGGATAATTTCCTACATTAGGCCCAGCTAATGTTTGATCTGATTTAATTTTTAATATTTTGGATGGTGACTCTCACAAGTGTGCCGAGGAAGCCATTTCATAATTCAATATTTCTTTCCCAGATAGGGAGTGTTTCCAGTAATCAATCCAAATGTTTAAATTTATTTTGTTCTCTTGGAGATGAAGTGCTTCCTCTCTGTGAAAGGTAAAAATTTCCAAATATGGTACTAGTATACACCATCTCCCCAAGGGACAATCTATTTCCTTAGTCTGCAAAAAGAAATTAATATTCCCAACCAATGGTTTTTCCTTGCTTTTCTGCAAGCCTATAATTTTCTTCTATCCTCTTATTATCTTCATAAACTTATTTCTTACTTTACAATGAAAAAGATGGCTATGAACCAGAAAGACGGTTTAGCAGGTAATGGTACCTGCTTCCCAGCCTCCCTCCTGATAATGACGACAACGATGATAATAACAACAACAATAATCATAACAGAGAAAATGAAAAAGGGAAAGTTATATAACAAGTTGAGACAGGCAAATGTGAAAGCATCAAAGAAGCATGACCGTCTGGATGGCAGGAGCGAGGGGTGGATGCACAGTGGCCATGCTCATTCAGGAGCCCCATGAGGGAACAGGGCGTTCATGGCCAGCACCCACAGCTGACCTGTGGCAATAGACTGTAGGAAACCCAGATGGATGCCTGTGCAGAGGAGGCAAGATGGTGACAAGGGCAGAGGATCTATGATCCCTGTGTGGCTGATGTGACAGAAATCAGCGGCAGATTAGAGGGCCCGTACAAGGCAAGCATGTCATCTGGTGGCTGACAACTATCTAACTCCAGCTCCAGGTCTGAACCACTCTTCTGGCCTCCAAGGGCAATGACATACAAATAACGCGCACACACACATACACACACACACACAAATAAGAATAAAACAAATCTTTACAAAATGTGGAAATGGAACAAAACCACCAGAGCTTAGCTTTCAGCTGGGATACTGGGTAAGTGAGGAGGCCCCTTAGTTGTATCAGGACCTACATTCAGTTTTGAGAAAGAAATGACTTGAAGTCAGTTTTGTTATGCTGAGTCTGGTGACTTAGAAACACCAAGTTCCCCCTGGGTTAAGATGGCTTTGAGACAATGGCTCACAAAGCCTCAATACTAAGTCAGCCTGATTTTCTGAGTTCTAACTCAAAAGGCAAAACATTTTCTTTCTTCCTTTTTAGCCCTTCTTTAGATACTGGCCCAAATCCTAAGCATGTGTACCCTGAAGTCTGAGCCTGAGACGTCCTCACTTCCCCTTCTGTCCTATGCAACTGCTTGGCCACCTTCACTGCCAACCTGCTGGTTCTCTTGGACCCTTAACTGATGGGCACGAGTCTTAGTTTCTTTCTTCTTTGTATCCACTTCCCCCCTCTTAGTAGCTTGCCTGCACTGTTCTTAGTTTTCTCTCAAATCACCATAAAATGACCCTCAAGTTTCAGAACAAAAGGAGGCATTGTCTTTGTAGGTCTGAAGTTTGAGGACATAGCAGGGCTGCAACTCCACTTGTGAATCATACATACATACACACATACATACATACACATACATGCATACATACGTACATATATATACACACACATACAGACATACATATAATTACATTATATAGATATAGTAACTTGATAATTTTAACATTACATACATAAATGAAAGACAAAGATATTTTGAGATCACCCAAGAGGAAAGAATAGCTACAAAAAAAACAATAGCTACATGGAAAAGAGCTGTGGGACTTTGCAACAAGTGAAGGTCAAACCAGAGGATCTGAGGAAACAAGGAACATCTCTGGCCCAAGGATCAAGGTTTCCAGAGTGTGTGTGGGCCTGAAGGTGCCACAAACAGCTGGGTGCCACCCCTCTTGCGTTTTAGTCTTTAAAAAATTCCAGTTCCCAGGGGTTGCTCAAAGTTCTGCTTGCTTTCCGTGTTAGTACATTCCGGGTGCGACCCACGTTCCTCAGACTGAGTAATTTACTACTTCCAGGAGTCCATTGCCCATAGTTTTGGAAGCTGGGGGGTTTAAGATCAATGTGCCAGAAGAACTGGTGTCTGGTCAGGTCCCCTTCTTCACATGTGGGACAGCGATTGGGCAAGCATATGAAGAAAGCCCTTTGGGACTTCATTCACAGGGCACTAAACCTCATCCGTTAGGATGGACCTCTTGTGACCTAATTACTTCTTAAAGGCACTTTTGACACTATCATACTGTGGGTTAATTGTCAACACACAGTTCACAACCTTGTCTGAAGTGTCTGGGGCCAAATTGGCTGATATCTTATTTCTCCACCTCCCTTCCTTCCCTTCCTTCCCTTCTCCTTTCTCCCCCCTTCTCTTCCCCCTTCCCCCTTTCTCTTCCTCCCTTTGCCCTTTGCATTCTCTGTCTCTGCCTTTCCCTTCTCTTCTCTTCTTTTAGATTTTGAGATATTTGCTTACAAGTTTACTATCCCTACACACCTCTCACCCCCAGAATAAGATCAAGAATACTTGGTCTTGAGATGAAATGTCAAGCTTTAGAGCATTTTTCATTTTATATTTTTAGATTGTGGATGCTAAACCTGTATGAATGGGGGCCTTGCAAACATTCAGGCCACAGCATTACCTGCGCTAGAAAATAGTTTGCATCACATTGCCTGTGTTCAGTGCTCACTGTTGCCAAATTTAGGTAAAGGTCCTGGTGTTTATTTAGTGCAACCTCCCACACTGTTGGAAAGTGTCCCAGTGAGCTTTTCTGTCGCTGTGATAAAACATTAGCCAAAAGCAACTGGAGGGGGAAGGTTAATTTTAGTTAACCGGTTGGTTCATCAGGCATGATGAAGGCAGCAGCTGAAGCAGGGGCCACTGAAGAAGGCTGCTTTCTTCCACAGTGAGGACTGCCTGTTTCGGGGTGGCACTGACCAAAGGGGGGGGCTTCCCATTTAGATCATTAATAATAGTAATAAAAAAGGCTGGGCATGGTAGCCTACACCTTTAATTTCGGCACTTGAGAGGCAGAAGCAAGCAGATATCTGTGAGTTCGAGGCCAGCCTGGTCTACGAAGCAACTTCAGGAGAGCCAGGGCTATATAGAGAAACCATGTCCTGACACCCTCATCCCCCTCACCCGAAAGAAGCCCTAAAGACATGCCCGCAGGCTTATCTGGTGTTGACATTTTCTCAATTGAGGTTCCTGCTTCACAGCTGACTCATTTGGGTCAAGCGGATGAAACTAAACAGCACGGAGAGTGAGCTGAGGATCGTAGGCAGATTGCCTCTTGGTAAATTCTAGGCAACAAACAGTGAGCTATGCCAACCTAACTGAACAAATGATGAAGGAAAGTGGCATATGAATGTATTGTACTTTGTGTTTAGTAGTTTACATTGTGTGTGGTGTGGTTCACTCTGTTATGTTGTACCCACCACCCTTATTGGTACCAATAGTCCCTAACTTGACCAGTAGGAGGAGCCAGCTGGGGGTAGGCCTGGCAAAAGCTTATAGAGAGAACGGTGGGCAACATGGCAAACATGTTTCTTAGTATGTCTGGGCGACACATACCAGGAATAGGAATAAGAATCGGGTCTAGCTCTGCTGTGTCTCTTTAGCTACGTTCTTTTGTTGTTCAGACAAGGTCTCATGCAGCCCAAGCTGGCCTCAGATTTGTTGTGCAGCTGAGGATTACCTTGAATTACTGGTCTTCCTGCTTCCATCTCCCCAGTGCCTGGATTACTGGTGTGCACCACACCACACTTGGTGCTGGAGATGGACCTGGAGAATTTGTGTGTGCTCGGCACTCAGTCTACTAACCGAGCACATTTCCTGCCGACTTTTGCTACTTTTTAGTTTAAGGTAGTAGTCTCTTTGGTATGTAGCCCAGGCTGGGGTAGAATCTGTGCTCCTCCTGCCTCTACCTCCCGTGCTGGGATTACAGGGATTAAAAGTATCATCCACCAATACTCTCATTGTATTTACTTTCAGCTATTAAAGCGGGAATTAAAAAAAAAAAAGTGTACAGTCTGAGGTCCGGAAAGATTAGTTTTGTTCACAGTGTCTGAGCAGGCAGGTGCTCATCCACAGTCGAGACAATCGCCATCGAGTATTCTATAACCAGGGGGAGATATTGTCCCCTGAAAAGGGCCACTAAGGCTGTCCCCCCAGTCAGGACACAACATACCATCAAAGAGCCTGCAAACGCATGTTGGCTCCTCCCCCATCCTTTCGTTTGCGGGGGGGTTGGGGGGGGAACGGGGACACACACTTATGCCACTGAGAAGGCAAGGCTCCCGCTGAGAGCCCCTGTTGCATCCCTGGCTCTGTGGTCAGTGTGTTCACAGGAAGCGCTTTCTTCTCACAGACCTGAGGACCACCGAAGCGCTTGATTCCTGATTTGCTTCATCAAGACACCAGGTAAGGAAGCTGTCGTTCCCAGGTTGCCTCTGAGGAAGAGAACCTGGGTAAAGACAACTTCACATCTGTCTGAATGAAGGATGAGAGGGTGACCTTTCGCATTCCTAGGCTTGCAGGAATGCCTTAAAGCTCAGTGCAATGACTCAGCAAGCACGGGGCAGGGCTTCAAAATCAACGCCGGTGTCTGACTTTTCTAATCTTTAAGCAGAAGCAGAAGCCCTTACAAAGGAAAGGGAACAATAAATAAAACATTTCCAAAAAACAAAAACAAAAACAAAACAACAACAACAAAAAAACCCTACCCCAAACTTCCATTTTGCCTTATACTACAGTTTTAAACGAAATGAACATATTGCAGGCAGATATAGAGGCAGAATTGAATTCAAAGAGAAATCATTGCCAACCACATGATAAGTACTTTGAGGATTCAAGCACAGCATCCTCTATAGGGAGCACCGTTAATTGGGAGCATCGTCATTGGGGGAGCACCCCCACCAGGGAGCACCCTTATGGGGCCGGTTCCAGATAACTAACAATACGATCCTGGGCAAAACAGCAAAAATCCTTACCACTAAGTATTTCCCATGAAGTTTACCAAGGGTGGGGGGAGAAGATTATGTTACATAAACATTAGATAATGCTAAGTATGAAAAAGAAAAAAGTCACAGATGTGGAGCCAACTATAAAACATGGGGTGAGGGTTATGATTCAGACAGAATGGTTTTAAGGAAGCTTTGTGGGAAGGTATAGAGACCTGGATAAGGTAAGAAAGAGAGGCATGCAGATATCTGGGAAAGGGCATGTCAGACAGTAAAACGGTACCTGAAAATGTTCTAAGGAATGGACACATCTGCATAGAGGCTGAAGCCGAGTGGACATGAGTTGAGGTCAGAGGTGTGATTAAGGGCCTGACAGTGAGTTTTCTGGTTGGGTGACTGACTATAGGAGGCTCAATACTGGCTAGCTCTTTGTATTTGGATGAACACTTATGCATTAAACACATACACACACACACATACATGCACACGCACACACATACACACACAAGAAGGAAGCAGGAAAGAGAAGGAGGAGGGGGGGAGGGAAGCAGAGTGAGATCTACCTGCTGAGGTCTTAATGTGTCTCAGATATATCAGATTCTCCTTTTTTTCAGAACAGGAATTCACTAGGGCTACAAGCCAGACAAGCACCAGCAATAACTCATTAACCCATGTTCAGCCATTGGTCACTGGAAGTGGCTTGCCCACACTCCATCTTTCACATGGAAATGGGCAGAACCATACATCTTTTGTTTTTGCTCATGGCTCTGCCCCCACAGAAGTGGTACTGGGGAACTCTTGGAAGTGGCTCATGGGTCACTTGGGACAGGAAGAACCACACATGAGAATGGTCATGTCATTCAAAAATTTGACCAAATAACTGTCCTAAACGTTCACCCACTTTGGAGTTTCCAAACTAATGGCTGGTAAACTGGGAAGAAGCCACACTGACTGAATTGAAGAACCTTCTGGAAGTCCATAAAACACATATAACATATACCATTACCAGAAACTCAGAAAGGGTTAGAAAGACTGATAAAACAGCTCTTCCTTCCCCTCCTCTGCCTCCTCACTCCTCTTTTTTCTTCCCTTTTCCTCCCTCCTTCCCTCTGTCCCTTGTCTCTTCTCCCCTAGGATCTTCTACACTGAGCATGCTCACTTGGGCCCACCTCTGAGAGCATGACGTTAGCCTTTCTGATTGCAGAACTTCTGTGTCTTACGGGTTCTGGTTTGAGTCTGGTCGCTGTCCAGGCTGCGGAGCTTCATGGAGACCTGTCCATCTGTATTTGAGTATATTCTTACAAAGCCTTTAGTAAGTTCCAGCATGTAAAACTGGCCCCTTCCAGCCGGTTGGTCGGTCGGTCGGACGCTCTGTCCTTTGGCAAATGTAGCACATGCCATGCCTGAAAGTTCTCCTCACTAGGCACCCTGCCAACCATGCTTCCTGGGAGGGGACAGCTGGGTGGAATTTCCCCTTGGGCCAGATGCAGCACCAGCCACCCCGGCAGCAGACGTGTGCAAGATAAACTCAGAGGATCCTACGCACTGTTTTCTTGGCTAGGAGGACTTTTGTTTTGTTTTAGGGAGAGGGTATTTTGAAACATGGTCTTATGTAGGCCAGGCTGGCCTTGAAATTCCCGTGTGGCCCAATGTGACCTTGAACTTTGAATTCTCCTATTTCTACCTCCCAAGAGCTGAGAGGATTGTGGATGGTTTCTTCAGTTCCAGCTTCAGTGCGTCCCTCTGGGAACACCGTTGGTACCCTGGTGACACGGAGGTTTGCTAAGCACATCAGCCTTGTGCAAACTATGCTGCACTAGCATTTAGGTAAAAGTAAAATTATTCTTGATGCTTAGAAGGACCAGAATGATTGAACGCCTTCTGGGGGGAACTCCAGAATGCCTTGTCCAAATGACCTTGGCGAGCCCTGCAGCGTTTACACTTATGCTGCCTGCTCAGTTGAAATGAACTCATATTTTGCTATATCAGCCAATATTCTTATGGATCCATGCCCAGAAATGAACTCATAAAGTTGAATAATTTTTTTAGACCATTGATTTATGATCCAACAGGAGTTTATCCTTTAGTAAATATCATGTATTGGTTGGCTTAGAGATGAAAAAAATTTTTTTTTTGACATGAAGTATCAAATCTAGAGGTTAAAAGAATTATGTGTGGCCAGGTGTCTTAGTTAGGGTTTCCATTGCTGTGAAGTGCAAACAAGCTTTTACTAAAAAAAAAAAAAAAAAGGGCTGGAGAGATGGCTCAACGGTTAAGAGCACTGACTGCTCTTCCAGAGGTCCTGAGTTCAAATCCCAGCAACCACATGGTGGCCCACAACCATCCATAAAGAGATTTGATGCCCTCTTCTGGTGTATCTGAAGACAGCTACAGTGTACTTATAAGTAAAATAAATAAATATTTTAAAAAAAAAAAAAAACCAAAACAACGTTTAATTGGGGCTGACTTATAGGTTCAGAGGTAGAGGAGCTGAGAGTTCTATGTCTTGATCCAAGGCAGCTAAGAGAAGAGACTGTCTTCCAGGTAGGTAGGAGGAGCATCTCAAAGCCCACTACCACAGTGACACACTTCCTCCAGCAAGGCCACACCTCCTAACGGTACCATTTCCTATGGGCCATACATATTTAAACCACCATTCCAGGCAAGGTGCACGACTTTAATTCCAGCACCTGGGAGGCAGAGGTAGGCGGGTCTCTGAGCATTCAGGGGCCAGCTTGGTCTGAGTTTCAGGACAGCTAAAATTGTTACATAGAGAAACTCTGTCTCAAAAAAAGTTTCTATGTTGAATCCTATAACACTGTATGAAATAAATGGGCATCATTAAAAAATTATTTTTAAAACTCTGAAAAGAATTCAAATATCTTTCAATAAATTTAATTGCATAAATCCTGTTATAGCCACATGCTGGAATACTATACAGGTGTCTTAGTTAGGGTTTTACTGCTATTAACAGACAACATTGTAGCAGCATATTCATACCACCCCCAAGTTGGGAGGAGCTAAGGTAGGAGGAGTAAGGAGAGGAAGAGCAGGGGTAAGGAGAGGAAGACGGGAAGGAAGAGGAGGAGCTGAGGAGCAGAGATGTAGGAGCCATGGATGACCACGCATGTACCGAGAGCAGTCCTGGGTAACAGCTTATATCTAGGTTAGTTAATTAGTTAACACTTCCAATTGTGTGGGCATCTTGTTTATTGAGTATTATCAAACTTAAAAAGCCTTTGGATAATCTAAGCATTAGAGTCTCATTTCTACCAGGTACCTTGTGGATGGCAGGATGGTCTGGGCCCAGCCCAACCTTGTGGAGACAGTGTGGAAGATTGGCAGAGCCATCTCCCACGCTGGTGTCTCATGGGTGGCAGAGCTGGTGGCTCTGGCTGCCCGAGCCAGAGGCCTGAGCCAAGCAGTGGTGAAAATACTTGGCCTCAGGCCTAGACTAGTCAGGAAGATGGTGGCTGTTTAAGAACAAGCAAGATTGGGAGCCACCATTTTAAATTATTACTTCAATACATCATGATTAAGGCAACTCTTATTTCTTTGGGGCTGGCTTACAGGTTCAGAGGTTCAGTCCATTATCATCAAGGAGGGAACATGGCACCATCCAGGCAGGCATGGTGCAGGAGAAGCTGAGAGTTCTACATCTTCATCTGAAGGCTGCTAGCAGAATACTAGCTTCCAGGCAGCTAGGATGAGGGTCTTAAAGCCCACACCCACAGTGACATACCTGCTCCACTCCAACAGGGTTATACCTTCTAATAATGCCACTCCCTGGACTGAAGATATACAAACCACTACAACAGGTGAACAAAAGAATGAGAAAAACAACAAGAAAGAAAGTGAACAGGTGAGGAAAGAGGTCTAAAACATAGTAATAAAAAAAGCAAAATTCAGAAAAATTTTCTATGCTTTGATAAAGAAGGAGGGTGCGTATTCACAAATTGTTGGCACATCCATTAACTCATTCTAGAAATAAGTATGTTTAAAATACAGGAAACAGCGGTTCCCTGTGGGGTGTAGAAACTGGGAAACAGGAGAGAGATTTGCTGCAGGTGTTGTTGTGTGTGTGTTAAAACATGTTGGTTTTAACCCAAGAGAATGCACTGCCTACTTAAAAATCTAAATTAAAGAAGATTACCTGTATCTCAGAGCCAGGTCCAAATCAGGCCCTCGAGACACTTCTGCACTCACATTTCCCTCCATTATCCTTCTTTAATTAGACATACTTACTGTAAGCCCCCGTTAGGTACAGCCCTCAGCAGGCATGGTTCTCGTTGACGCTACATGGATGAATTAGAATGAGTTAAGCAAACCAATCACGGTCAGTCAGGCCGGACAGTTCTTCCTCTGAGCTCGTTGAATGACCAACTCCATCTCATCCCTCTCATCCTCACTGCCTTCTGTAGATGGTGCCCTCGACCATTTCCTGTGAACCTCACAGGCCAACAGTTATGTTTCTCATTAACTATTCTTTATAGCATGCATGGTTACTTGAGCAAACCTAAAAGATTTTTAATAAAAATTTTAATTACTAGTTAACAGTTTAAAATAAAATATAATTACATCATATCTCCCCTCTTTTCTTTCCTCACTCCAGCCCCTCTGTGTCCTTTCCGTCAACTTCTACATGTCCTCACCTTCTCTCAAGCTGATGGCCTCTTTCCTTTGATTATTATTGTTACACACACACACGCACACACACACACACAAATGCAACCTACCAAGTCCATTTTTGCTGTTTGTGTATATATGATTTCAGAGCTCACCTGGATAATCAGTGGGGGGCTCATTGTGGGGTAAGCTAACTTAGACAGGATCTGTATAAGGGAAGTCCAGAGGAAAAGATGGTGAGCAAGTCAGGACAGAAAAACACCAGACAGTGTAGTGGCTCACACCTGTAATCCCAGCACTCAGAACACTGAGGCAGAAGGATTGTGAGCATGACCCATCCCCTCTGCTGGGCTACATAACAAGGCCTTTTGTCAACCAACCAACCAAAGGGAAAGATTGTTCCTCACTCTGCTCTTCCTCATAACTCAGACAGTCCCAGAGCTGAGAGGCCCCTGACGTTAGGTCAGTCTTCAGAGTGCAGAGACCAGAGGGTGAGCTTGGAAGGGGAAATAAAAAACATCCTGCACAAATGTAGTTAAGTTTCCTTGATGAATCCTTTCTTGTGTATCCTCTTGAAAGCCACTCAAGAGAAAGAGTTTACTAGGAGCCAGTGAGTTAGAAACATTAACCACTATAACCAATTGACCTGACAATGAATAATACCACATGCTTTATTTCTGATTCACACAGCAGTCCTAGGAAAGCCCACATAGCATGGGATGTGGTGGGGAGGGGGTGCCTCCTTCCTAGAGTCACTTGAGCATCTGGGCTGATGGGGGCTCTGTTTTGGTGGCCTTCCAGGTTACACTGGGGGTCATCTCTAGACCATATACCTGCAAAAAGCAACCAAGAAGGATGGGAGATTATACAGAAAATGTCAGTGGGCCAGACTTTAATAATAAAAATGAGAAAATAATTTGTTTGCACTTCTCTTGAGCTCAAATGCCTGGAGACCCCTGGTACTCCATGTAGATACTTGGAATATTCTTCAATCATGGAGACTTAGCTGTGCTGGCCATGGTGTGGGTTGGCAAGTGTATAATTCTATTTTCAAACTTATAGAGCTTTTCTCTCTCTTTCCTTACAATGAAAACTCTGCTTCCGGTTGCACCCTCTCTTTGGATGGCTGTCATCTGTAAAGATGTGGGATAAGCCCAGTCAGGTCTTCCAAAGTGGCTAAGAGCCCAGCTGGAATAGATGCTGACAGTAGTTGGAAGAAAGTAACAAGGTAGGCAGAGAGACCAGACTGCTTAGAGTCCAGGAGCCCAGGACAGAGATCCAAAATGAGCCATCAGGATCCACTGTCAAAATCAATCGTCACCATGGCTTTTCCTCCCTGTGTCTCTGCTCCCTCCTCATCAGCTCCAGACACACACACAGTCCCTGTCCTGTGGGCCCTGTGGGCTGTTCTGGTGCCCATCAGAGTGACTCACACGAACACACTCCCACGAAATTCTGACTCCATCGTAATAGCAGCCTTCCTGAATTATGGACTTTTTCCAGAAACATTAACACGTGCAGGCAAGGATTTGAATAAAAGAAAGAATGGACAATTATGCATGTAGCTTTAGCTTGAGTCTCCCAACCAATTTTCTGGCAGGTATAATAATCATTTTCTTTAAACTGGCATGAGCCTGATTCGGGTATTGTGTATAGGAAAAAAACCCAAACAAAAGTTAGTTGCTTTTGCTGTTGCTGTGGCAGAATTTGTGGAAGACAAAGGTTCGGGAAGAAGCGTTTGTTTCAGATTAAGGTTTGAGGGATACAGTCTAAAGTGGTGAGGAAGGCAGTCCAACCAGTGGGCTGTGCCAATGGGAGGGTGAGGCAGCTCATTAAAGAGGCAGTTTGGGGAACTGGCCGGAACTAGAGCCCAGAGGTTCAGTCCCCTCTGGTCCCTCATTGGTCAAGTAGACTCCATGTCTAAAAGGTTTTGCAGTGCCACAGCTGGGGACCAACTGTTTAAAGGCAATGTCTGAGAGACATTTCACATTGAAATCATTGTGATCACCATATCCTGTGTTCTGGGGCATAGTCTGACCCACTTCCTTTTCAAAAAGAATATATCTGTACCATGATTTATAATAGTGTGTCTTCTGGGAATCACAGCAAGGGCCTGTGCATGCTGCTTAGGTACTGTCACTGAGGCACACCCTTAACTCGTCTTATTTTGTTATTGTTGTTGAGTCTCATTATGACCTGGCTGGTCTAGAACTTACTTTTACTAGCCTCAAGTGGTCATTACTATTCTGCTTCTTTGGTGAGAGGTAGAGAGGACTTGTACCTCAGGCCAAGCATAAAGGGTTGATTTAAAGTGGGTATCAGGGACACCAGAGAGAGGCCAGATCAATGGGTAGAACAGCTTTTCCTGATTTCCTGGCATGGAGATGACAATAAGCACTAAATCTAATGACTGGTCAGAGAGCCCTGAAACAGAGTCACGCAATGAGAAGATGGCCCAGGAGGACTGGGGCAGACATTATGGCTTTGTACTGTCAAGTAGGAAGGCTAGGGCCACCAGAAGTCACAAGAGGCTCTGCAGCCTCCCCAGAGAATGTGTCCTTAACAACCCTGTGACTTCATACTCCTGACCTCTGGAAGCACAATAGACAGACAGACAGACAGACAACAGACAGCTCAGTGCTGCTCTCAGATATGGATTCTCACAGTAGCTCAGAAGGTGAGCCTGGTGCTGACCGTGCAAGGATGTCTCCTAGCATAAGTGACTCCAGTCTTCCTCATGACCCCTTACAGTCATATCACTAGCTATATTGGTAGATTTTTTTTTTCAAGACAGAGTTTCTCTGTGTAGCTCTGGCTGTCCTGGAACTCACTCTGTAGACCAGGTTAGCCTTGAGCTCAAAGATCCACCTGCTTCTGCCTCCAGAGTGCTGGTACTAAAGGTGTGAGCCACCATGCCCAGCAATGAGTAGAATTTTTATTTTTAAACAACCAATTTCTACATGCTTAGAGCTCTCAGTTCAAAATACCCAAGAAAATATCTTTTGATGGCTCGAGGAGAGGGGAAAGTGAAAAAAAAACAAAGGTAGGGGAAATTTTTAGAAAATATATATCTTTTTTGTGCTCTACAGGGTTTTTATTTTGGGTTTGGTTTGGCAAACAAAGTTTTACTTAGCTACGAGAGGGAGGGAGGGAGGGGTCTCAAAAATTAGTTGCCCTGTCTGAGACTGTTTTTAGTCATATTTACTTACTTATTGGGGAGGGGGTGTCACGGTGTCACATAGAAGTCAAAGAAGACTTATAGGGATCAGCTCTCTCCTTAGTGATGTGAGAGCCAAGGTCAGGTCATCAGCCTTAGTGGCAAGTGCCTTCATCCACCAAGCCATCTTGCTGCCGGCCCTGTGTGAGCTTATAGTCTGTGCCTTCCCTTTCTAAACCACAGTTAAGGAGAGCAGTGGATAGCATTTTTAGTGCTCTGCCAACAGCAGTGTGATGCGGCTTCCACAGTACCAGACAGTATCGTCTAACCTACAACCACATAATGAAAACGGAAAGTGGATTTGTTGATAAGTTTGATAAACACCTGTGAGGTTTTCAAGTTTTGTTAGGCTGTGACTAACGGAAATTTGAGTACAAAGCCAATTCTTTCTCTACATGTTTAATCTTTGTTAAACAACTTTGGACTGGGGGACTGCTTTTTTCTCTTCTTTAAGATGAGTGAACACCTGAAGACAGGTGATGAGCATGGTGGTGTAGACCTTTAATTCTAGCACACAGGAGGCAGAGACCGGCAGGTCACTGTGAGTTCAAGGCCAGCCTGATACAAAGTGAGTACACACAAAGTAACCAGTGACTGAGGCAGAAACCATCCTGCTGTGGTGTGTTCTCCAGCCTTCTGTTCTAGCAACAGGTTTAAAAACTTTAGTCTTCACTCTACCCAGCCTGTCGTTATTTACTCAGGATAACACTTTGATTTCAGTTATATCTAAAGCATCCTAAAGGCCTTTGGAAATCGTGGCAAGGTTTAGGAACGTACTTTAAATGTATCGGCCTGATGCTCATTTGCTTCTGGGACACTCCCTGCACCCCACCCTACCCCGGCCCCAAACAGTAAACACTATGGTAAAGAACTCAGAGAGGCCCAGGGAGACAGCCATCAAGAAGTCAAGGACCTCAATCTGACAGTCTGCAATGGAATAATGAATCCCGTTAATACCATGTGAGGTGGAGGCAAGTCCTTATCTCATGGAGCCTCTGGTGCACCCCACCCCAGCGCCCAGCCCTCCCTGGCCCATTAACAGCAGCTCTCATGAAAGACCTTGAAGGTGCATACATAACTCTTGAATCCCCAACCCAGTCACAGGGTCAGAATTTCTGACAGCCAGCTAGAGAAAGCTGGATTTACATGCTGGACATACCATGATCTTCAAGCAGAAAATGCTATGGGATAGTTTCACATTTTTAAGGAAAATATTATCTAAATGCTAAACTTTCTAGATGCCAATGTTGGGACCCAAAGACTGGTACCCCAAAGCATGGTGCCATCAGATTTAACTAAAGTATAAACAAGGCCTCCCTGCCCTCCTGCCCTGTGAGATCTCGCCATTCTTTCTTCTTTGCAGTGTGGGGAAGGGAGATTCTTGTTGTAAGTCTCTGTCTGCCTTCATATGGGATCCTCTGTGCTGGTGAAGTCCACTGTTCTACACACCCTTCCTGGGAATCTCGCCATCTGGGGAGACTGCCTCATTCACATGGAAGAAGACCAAAGAAGGCCAAACAGACAGTCACAGGCTGTCACTTGTGATTAAAACTCGTTCTCTCCAAAATCATTAGAGAAGGCAAGCTTGTCATTTCTTAGGTTATTGGATTTGCTTTCCTTCCCTGTGGCCGCCCATGCACGGAAGTGTGGAAGGCTTTTCTCCTGCTTTGTCTTGTAACTTTACATCATAGGGTCAATTTAGACAAGCTCTAGAGAGTGAAGAGTTTCCCTTGCTCCATGCTAAGAATGAAAAGAAAAACTCAACAGCATAAAACTAAAAAGGACTTCTGTACAAACGTAATGCAGAAAGTAGCATGTAAAGGGAAAAAAACTGAAAAAAATCCAATATAGTCATTGACAAAGGGCTACTTCCTTAATATATAGAAACAGCAAAATAAGTAGGCAAAACCCATGTTTTACAGAAGATGAAGATAGCACTCAGGTACAGGTAAGAGTGTTCAGTCTCCTATGAAGTCAACTTAAAACTGCAATGAAATATACCTTAACATCAAGAAATTACATTTCTTTATTCTCTGTGCTGCGTGTGTGTGTGTGTGTGTGTGTGTGTGTGTGTGAACATATACACACTCTTGAAAGTGGGAGTGCCACAGCACTCCCGTAGAGGGCAGGGGATAGCCTGCAGGATAAGGTCCTTTCCTTCCTGAAAGTCAGTTGTGCTGAGGTACACATGTGCAATCCCAGCCCTCGGGAAGGTGAGACAGAAGTCACACTATTTTTCCTTTGGTTTTTCGAGACAGGATTTCTCTGTGTAGACTTAGCTGTCCTGGAACTCACTCAATAGACCAGGCTGGTCTCAAACTCAGAGATCTGCCTGCCTCTGCCTCCCAAGTGCTGGAATTGATAGCATGGGCTAGGCCTGGCTGAGTGCTATGGGAATCGAGCAAGTCAGTGGTGGAGAGATGGAAGAGGAAGGTTTATGCTATGAAGAGATACAGAAATGAAGACACGAAGGTGGTTGCTGTGCTTGCTCCTTGGGAAATGGCGAATTACTCTGTCCATCAATAGAGCCAGTATAGCAAATGTAAGTGCCAGTGCTGTATGCCTCTTTCTTTGAAAAAACCTGACCACTGTGTGAGTCTCTGTGACCCCAGAGCTGCATCCTAGCCCAGGAAGAAGAGCAGTACCTATGGAGTAGAGACCCACAGCTGACAACATGTCCTGCTGTGTTGACTTCTCATCATCCTTAGCCTATCTGAAAATCTGTAGATTATAGCTAGAGTTGGTTGTGATGGCGGTTCAATCATGAGACTGGATGACTCTAGGTTGAATTACGTTTTTTCTGTGTTGTATTTAACTTTGGCCAAGGATTTGTTTCCTTTGGAATCTTTGAGTCGTACAAACGTTTAACCATTCCACCCTTCAACAGAAGATGCCACTGCTGACACAGTGTGGACAGGTGCCACTGTGACGAGCCAGTATTGATGGAGAGATAAGATAGAAAGAGAAGCAGACAGTTTGTGCACGATGATGAGAGGCTGGACTGCAGACTCCAGGGTGGTGAGCAACAGCCTGATGGGAGTGCCCTCACTGTCACCTGAGGTTGAGTGGAAGTCCCAGCCTGTGCTGTTGCTCTTAGGACCAAGTCTGAGTCTATGGCCCTGCAGCAGCAGGGGTCTGTATCGATGTGTCTCATGCTACCACCAAAGGCCATGTGGAAGTCCCTGGTCTGGGCAGCTGCCTGGGAGCATATAGATGTCCAAGGGCTGAGCAGAGCTGTCCTGCCCCTCACTGCCTGCAGCACTCCAGAGAGACGGCTTGCCACCTTGCCTGGGCTGTACAGGAGAGCTGGCCCTGGTGGAGGGGGCTCTGGTGAACTGACCCTGAGGGCAGGACAGCAGGCCCCGCCCCTTAACGAGGAAGAGCAGGAGAGCTGTCATTGGTGGTGTGGGTACAGGGAAGCTGGAGGGGTGACCAACTCAGCTACTACCCAGGCCTAGATCCAGGACTTTGAGTTAGCTCACTCCAACATCTACCCCATCTGCTGGAGTATGTGAAAGGTCTGGTCCAGCTGAACCAAAGCTGCAGGACGACAACAGGACATCCATGAGGAGTCCCGATGACGAGGAACCAGAATTGACGGTGTGGCAGAAGCCAGAGGCCTCAAACCAGAACAGTATACTCAACTCACTTGATGAACATTTGCAAGTAAAGCTGTTTGGACAAAGGGGTCCAAATGCACCATGACACACTGCAGTTTCCAAGGCCAGATGGGTTTGTTTGTTTGTTTTATTGTTTTGTTTTCCTTGGGGTTTTTGTATATGAAGGTACGGGGAAATAAGTGGGACTGGGGAGCATGATGTGGAATTCACAAAGAACCAATTAAAAATAGTTAAAAAAAAAAGAAGAAGAAGAAGCATTGGCCACCACTGCCCTGCCGGTCGTCGCGCTTTTGAGATCAGCTTGTACTACATAGGGAATGCCAGGCCAGGTGGGGGGTGTATTACAAGATCTTGCCAGAAATAACAACAGAAGTAAAAAAAGTTAACATTTACATAGCAACCTCCCCTCAAGATTATACCTGTACACAATTTATGCTCAAAGACACAGGTCTGGCAAGATGGCTCAGCTGGGAAAGGCCCACAA
This sequence comes from Grammomys surdaster, assembly GCF_004785775.1. NCBI lineage: Eukaryota > Metazoa > Chordata > Mammalia > Rodentia > Muridae > Grammomys > Grammomys surdaster. The sequence continues at coordinate 4,604,807 of NW_021621003.1, read as the reverse complement.
TGTCACGGCTGAGGACCAGAGTTCCAGTCCCTAAATTCACAGCCAGTGTGAAAAGAGGAAACCTACTCCGCAGCCACACAGGCTGAAGCACGGTTTATAATAGGGAAAGACTAAAAAGAAACCAACACACGTAAACAAGGGTCCACATAAATACATCAAACTGTCAAGTTCTCCGGCTACGATGAACAAACAACGTAAGTCTATTTGGACTGACAGGGGTTTTCAAAGCTGGTTTGTGTGTGTGTATGTGTGTGTGTATGTGTGTGTGTGCGCACATGTTTTCAGAAGGCAACAGGTGTGACTTTTTGGTATTTGCACAAAACCTTACACATCGTAGACATATTCAGGTACTCAAATAACATTTCTATAAAAACAAATGAGAAACTGGGAGGCACCATGTTTGTTTGTAGATCAGGGAACTAGATGCCTGGCGTGGGTAGACGTCAGGTGGGTACATATTTCTTATTTTATGGTATTTTGACTATTTTGGGTGAATGTTATGAATGAATCCTCTATTCATAATTGTTAGTAAAAATGGGTAATGTTTTGCCTCTCCCTCTCCCCCCCCCTCCAAAGGAGGGGTGTGCTTTTAGACAGACATAGCCAGTGAATGCCCCTCTGTCGTTAGAGAAACAGAGAACCACCCTCTGCATTTTAAAAGTGCAGCTTAAAATAGCGCCTTGCAGAGCTCTGGGCTCAGCCCTGACGACTGCTGGTTAGAAGCCGGCCAAGGATCATTTTCAAAAGCCAATTTGCAATTTGCAATCCTCTGTAATCCAGAAGTTTGTGTTTCCTGTGTAGATATTTAAGAGCCAGAGAATGTGGCTGGCTAGTGGGCTGAGAGCCTCATGGAGGGAAGTTCAGAGCCGTGGTTCCCCAGACAGCTGCTTATTGTCCTGGGTTGGTCCTGTTGCCACGCTCCTTTCTGGGTTCAGCCTGTTAGGGTTCTGCAGCTGTGTGTGCTGACAACCCCACCCCTTCCCTGTAAGTCTAGAACAGCCCTCGCTGGCACCTCTCAGCTGTGACTTATTGCAAACGCTCTGCATTCCGGGATGTTCGGCTGGGTTTTGGGTCTCCCCTGTGGCTGGAGGCACTAAGCAAATGAAAAGGGAGAAGAAACAGAGGCCCCGAAGCTGCCAAAACATTGCAGGGATGAGGGGGACCGTTAGGAAAGCAGCAAAGAGTTTATGCGGGAAGAACCCCCAGCCAGTCGGGCCTTCTCCCTCCCTCAACTGGTCAGCTGGTAACAGGAGCCTGGGAGTTGAGCTGGGGAGGCTGTCTCCACCCAGTGACGCCCCATTCACAGACCCCCACCCTCATCTTGGCGAAAGCTAGTCTAGGAGGTAGAATGTGGGCCTCCTTTATATTTAATAGATGTGGTGTTTGCCTCCCCAGCTACTTTGGTGCTGGGGAGGGAAACCCAGGCTCTAGACCAGGTTAAGCATGTGCTCTGTTGTTGAGCTCCCCGGGAGCGCTGGTCAAAGCCTCTCACATACCTTCCCTTACCTCACATCTCTGGACTGTCAAACATCAAGTAGCTTTTTAAATAGGGAAGTCATGGGAGCTATGGGTGCCCCGACTCTTTTCATGTTTGCTGTCTTAGGTTTCTGTTACTGTGATACAAACAATGACCAAAAACAGTCGGGGAAGAACGGCTTTATTTGTCCTAGGGTTCATCATGGAGGGAAATCTGGGAGGGAACTCAAGAAGGAACTTGGAGGCTGGAGCTGAGGCAGAACCACAGAGTGTCCTCTAGGATCGTGTTCAACTACCTTCTTCCTTCCTTCCTTCCTTCCTTCCTTCCTTCCTTCCTTCCTTCCTTCCTGTTTTTGTATATTATGGGCATTTTGCTTGTATTTATTTGTACCACAGAAGTGCAGTTCCCTCAGGGGCCAGAAGAGGGCATTAGAGTCTCTGGGCCTGGAGTCACAGAATGTTATGAGCTGCCATGTGGGTGCTGGAAAGGCAACCAGAATTCTCTGAAGAGCACGCATGCTCTTCTGTCAGCCATCTTTCCTATATCTCTCAGGGCCTTCTGCCCAGAGATGGCACTACCCAGTGGGCTGGGCTCTCCTGCATCAATCATTAATTAACAAAATGCCCTAGAAACCTGCCTACAGGCTAATATGAGAGAGGCATTTTTCTCAATGGCAGATCCCTCTTCCCAGAGGACCCTAGCCTATGTCAAGTTGACAAAAATCTAGCCAGTAAAAACCTGGTCTGTTTTGCCTGGCTCTCAGATCTTGTGTTTGTAAATTGCCCCCAGGGAGGTGCTAGCAACATCACCCCTTGTATTCTCTCATTGAGTTCTGACAATTTGACCTGCCTGAGTGTCTGAAGAATTCTTTTCTTACTTTTGAATTTCAGTAACTAGACCAGGATATGTCTCAACGTTGAATGCACCACGGTGACTTTAAAATTTTTTATTATTATTTTTGTGTGTGCATGTGTGGGGGCATATGTACATGTATGAACATGCATGCCATGACATGCATGAGGAGGACTGGGACAGTGTTTGTTTGTCAGCTCTCTCCGGACTTTACACAAGTTCTAGAATTTAAACACATGTCACCAGGGTGGCATGGTCAGCTCTTTTACACATTGAACCTTTTGCCTACCCTTTAAAATTCTTTTGAGTCATTATGTAGCCTAGATTGGCCTTGGATTCATCATCTTCCTGCTTCTAACTCTCAGTAAATATACTGTTTTGTGTGTATTTCTCAGATATGCAGCTTGGGCTGGCCTGACTTCGAGATACTCTTGCCTCAGACCCTTGGTTGCTGCATTTACAGACAAGCAGCCCCACGCCCCACAGGCAGTGAATGTGTTCGTTGTTCTCCAGATTCTCCCACCCATTCCAGGGATTAGATGGATCTATTTCCATTGCTGGAATAAAAACAAACAAACAAACAAACAAAGTCACCTAAGAGTAAGTAACGGAATAAGGAAAAAGTTTATTTTAGCTCCTGGCTCTGGAAGCTCAAGAGTGTGACGGCGGCCTTGACTCAGAGCAGAGACAGTGTTGGGGACGCAGGAGGGAGAGAAGAGGCTGCAAGGCAGAACACTGGGCTTAGGGGGTGCTGCCCTTGCTTTTTCTATAGCCTGACCACCAGTGATGGCTGATCTTGGTCGTCAACTTGACCACATCTGGAATCAACTAAAACCCAAGCAACACAGCACACCTGTGAGGGACTTCCTTGTTTCGGAGAATCTGGGCTGAGAAGAATTACCCTAAAACCCTAGGTCTGGGACACTCAATTCACATCAAAGGACAAGGAAGTTTGTTTGTTTGTTTGTTTGTTTTTAACAATTTATTTTTATTTTGTGTGCATTGATGTTTTGCCTGCATGTGTCTGTGTGAGAGTGTCTGATCCCCTGGTACTGGAGTTACAGATGATTGTAAGCTGTCATGTGAGTGTTGGGAATCGAACTTGGGTCCTCTGAAAGAGCAGCCAGTGCTTTTAACTGTTGAGCCATCTCTCCAGCCCTAAGGTCTTCCTTTTTATCTACTGGCCCTCACTCTCTGGCAAGTTCATCTATCCTGTTGCTGAGGTGTTGCTTCACTGGTATTAACACTTCCTCAGGATTCCATCATAGATGGAAGATCAGCGGCTCTCTAGGAATTCTCTGGACTCCAGTACCCGACTGGGACTACTGAGACATCCAGTCTCATCAACTGAACTACCGGATTCTTGGCCATTTTGTCAGCAGACAGCCATTGTTGGACTACCCAGATCATAGCCTGTATGGTGGTTTGAATATGCTTGGCTCAGGGTTTGGCCTTGGAGGAAATGTGTTACTGTGGGTGTGGGCAACGAGACCTTCCTCTTAATCATGCGTGATCCAGTCTTCTCCTAGTGGCCTTCAGATGAAAATGTAGAACTCAGCTCCTGCACCTTGCCTGCCTGGATGCTATCATGCTTCTTGCCTTGATGATAATGGACTGAACCTTAGAACCTGTAAGCCAGCTCCACTTAAGTGTTGTCCTTACAAGAGTTGCTTTGGTCATAGTGTCTGTTAACAGCAGTAAAACCCTAACTAAGCCTGTAAGTCATTCTAATAAAACACACACACACACACACACACACACACACACACACACACACAAATTAGTTCTGTTCAGTTCCATTATAGGTGGCTATGAGCCACCATGTGGGTCACTAGTTCTAGTGCAATTAGTTTTGTTCCTTTAGAGAACCCTGACTTGACTAATATACCACTTTGTCCTTAGAACAAAGTTAGTGGTTCTTCAGAAACTATTTAACCACTTCTGAGAGCAAGCCTCTCATGATGGACACCTCCACAAGCACTTCTTAAAGGTCGCACTAAACTGTAGACCAAGTATCCCTCCTAAGAACTGCTAGGAGACAAACTATACCCAACCCATAGCAGGATCTCTTCTGTGATGTTTGGGAGGAAAATACTTTTTCAGCCCTTCATGGTTCTTAGTTGGGGCAGACAGCCGAACAGAAGTCAGATGAACAAGGACAAAACAACACAGATTGAAAACTTGTATGCCTTATATATGGGACAGACTCAGAGGAATAACTCTGGAAACCAGGCTATGGTTCCAGGCTTAAATAAAACCATCTACTTTAGCAGAGTGGAGTGTGGAGAAAGCCAGCTATGGGTGGGGCAACATAGCGAACAAGGGTGAGGTTTGTCTCATAGATTTTAGTTGGTGTTTTTTTTTTCCTTTTTAAAAGGATTTATTTATATATATATATAAGTGCTCTATTTACATGTATGTTTCCATGATAGAAGGTGTCAGACTCCACTATAGATGGCCGTGAGCCACCATGTGGGTGTTGGAAATCAAACTCAGGACTTCTGAAAGAGCAACCAAGGCTCTTAACCCCTGAGCCATTTCTCCAGGCCCAGGTTTTTTTTTTTTTTTTTGAGACAGGGTTTCTCTGTGTAGCCCTGGTTGTCCTGGAACTCACTCTGTAGACTAGGCTGACCTTGAACTCAGAGATTGGCTTTTCAAGTGCTGAGACTAAAGGCATGCAAAATCACCACCCAGCTGATTTCTTTTTTCTTTTTAAAAAGGATTTTTATTAGTTCGTGTGTGTGTGTGTGTGCATGCATACATGTGTTTTCAGGTGTGAACATGTATATTGCAGGTGCCTAAGATCCCCTAGAGCTGAAGTGACAGGTGTTTGTGAGCACCTGACTTGGGTGCTAAGGATGGGAGTCAGGTCCCCTGCAAGAGCAGAATGCACTCTTAGCTGTGCCCTTTCTCCAGCCCCATCAGTGACTTTTCTATTCCTTAGACTTTCCAGAGATTTCTATCCAATCTTATCTTTCTGCCATAGAGAGGAGACATCTCAACAAACAGAGACGTCCCCTAGACACAGATGGGAGGCCTGTGAACAAGTAAGTTCTGCTGTTTGGGGACTTACTGCTGTGTTTTCTCTTACTCAGAAAATCATCAGCTCAAAAAACCTTGGCTCGAAAAGGCATTTTTTTTTTTTGGATCTTATATTTTGGGGTGTTATGCTTTGATGTGTTATATTTTGGGTGTTATACTTTGATGTGTTTATATTTGGAGTGTTATACTTTGGCTTCCTCTCATACTTTAATCTCTTGGCTATTTTTTAAAAAAATCAGCTTTTTCTGGAGTTACTTTAAGATTCCACTCCATTAGTAATTAAAATTTTTACCATTTCTACTCTGATCCTTTCTGCTTTTAATTAATTTTCTTATTAGGTTTGTAATTATGTTGCTTTCTCTTCATCTTCTTTTAGCTGATCACACTGTTAATTTTCAAAAGGGTATTAGAGCCCTTGCTGGTTTTATTTGATTTGTGTAGTGTTGCATTTGTGGGAAATTTCTTCTTTCCAGGGCTCTTCTCAGGAAAGTATTTTTATGCTTGTTTCTTTGAACCTCTCAAACAATATATTTGTAAACTTGCTTTGTAATTTGCTTTCCAGTTGGCTGACACAGTAGTAGATTTTCTACTTTCTAACCATTTGACTCTGGATCCTTGTTCCTTGTCTTAGACTGGTTTGTTCTCCTTTGTCCTGAAAATGAGCTATTTTGAGGTTTCTTCCACCTGAGGTGGCAGCAGGGCAACAGCTGTCAGCACGGCAGTTGGCCATCCTGGTTGGCTGAGCGTCTCTGCTTTCTTAAAGTTTTGTTAAACACTGTGAACTGGTTTTATTTCACTCTGCTTGAGGGTATATCTTATTCTTGGGGACTGGAGTGGAGACTCTTAACAAGGAATGAGATGTCTGCCTCTCCCCTCCCCCATGCCACTTTGGCATGTTGGTTATTTTGAGCTGAAGGTGCTTGAAGAACAACAGAGGCAGGAGGGGCTTTCTCATCTGCTCAAGTAAGAACAAGTCATTACCACAGAACTCCAATTGTTTCCTGGTTTTGCCCTCGCTTGTGTCATCTAGTCCCTTTGACGTAACTCGTTGTCCTTCAACCCATTACTTTATCTTGCCATTCCTTTTAAAAATCACCATTTCTTTTTGAAAACAATATATAAAAGCTTTCTATTCTGATCACCTCTTCAGGTCTTCACTCTTGTGAAAGCCTCTCATCATGTGTAACAACCCAGACGACGCCATTAGGTGATCTTCTGAGCTTCTGTTCTCTGTCTGTTGAACTCCTAGGCCTGGATGGAGCTTGTCTTCCTATCTGGCAGCACAATTGCTTTGAGCTGAAGCTGAACAAATCCTTGTCTCTGACTCAGTCAGCAGGAAGGAAGGATTCTCCCAAGGTTGTCTCAGAACTCTGCAGGATTTGATGAAATAGAATGTCTTTCCCCTTTCTAATTTTAGATTTTGTTTACTTCCATTATTTTAGTGTGTGTGTGGCTCTGTGTGTGTGTATGTGTGTGTACATGTACATATTGAGTGTGACTGCTGCAGAATCCAGGTGTCACATTCCTTGGAGCTGGAGTTACAGGTGGTTTGGAGCCACCCAGTAGAGTGCCAGGAGGCAAACTTGGGTCCTCTGCAGGAACAGTACTATCTCTAAACGGCTGAGTCACCTCTCCAGCCCCTCCGAGCTTAGATTACTAGGAGAAAACAGTCATGGGGGTGTAACAACTCTGCTGGCAGAGGGGTAGGTCTTACCATCCCATCCCTTGAACTGACTCACAAGCTGGTAAACTCACTGTTTTCAACAGGAGAGTGTCTTTTTTCTTAGCCTGCCACCAGGGCAAAACCAGATGAAATTTTCTGTCCATCCTGTTTTATGTCTGGAAGCTTGGCTGCATAAATATACTTTCGGACATACTTTCTTTGGGTTCCCCTAGCCGGAGGGTGCAAGCATCAGCTGTTGTCAGGTGGCTAGTCACAGTGGCCTACAGACCCACAGGGTTGAGGGAAGTAGGATTGTCCCTTGTGAGGGGACAGAGACACAGCTCTGCTGCTGTTTGCAGCAACATATGGTGGCGCTCCCCCAGAGTTTTGGGGGTCTAGACTGATGAGAAATCAGGGTCCATAGCTTCAATCCTGAAAAGAAAATCAGGCGTGGCCAGTTTTTGAAGGGAAGGTGGAGATTTTAGTAAAGATATTTTAATACAGAGTTAAGCATGACGGTTAGGAAAAGGAGAGGCACTCAGAAGAGAGGAGAGGGCCCCTGAGCATACAGGCTTTGGACTCTCTAGAGAGACTCAGTTCTAGCTCCAAGTCCTCACAATTGCCATGGAAGACTTCGGCTTTGAAACTACTATCTTGTCATTGGGTGGACCCTGATAGGATTCCAATCAACAGGAAGGCAGGGGATCTCTTCTGTGGTATTCTGTGAAGAAGTTAAGTGTGTCTGGAGGAAAGACTGAAGCCCAACCCTAGGCCGCACACTCTCAGGCTCTAAGCTCCCTTTCTGAACCTGGAGCCCTCACTGTTTTGCTCACACCTAGCTTTTCTATGAGTGCTGAGATCCGAACTCTTAACCTTGAGCCATCTTTCCAGTCAGGTTATTTCAACAGACTCAAATACAAACCTTTCAAGAGTGTAGGGCAAGTTCCCTTTGCTTCCACAGGGGACATCTTCAACCAAAGAAACAGATGGCCAGGATATCTAGACCCACACCTAGAGAGCCATATTCAGGATCTGAAGGAGTGGACACAGAGTTGGGTCGCAAGGTGAAATGGCCCACATTTAGCTGCTGTCCCCAGGGACATCCTAATGTCCCTGTGGAGTGCTTTATATAACCTTTCAAGGTTAACCCGTGAAGGCTCTAGATATAGAAAATGTGAAATATCTGTCTTGATTGGAAATCTGATACAAGGAGGCAAATCCAAAATAGTGGCCAGCTTGGTGAGTCAGACTTTGGCCACTGTAATAGAAGCAGATATGGAATTCTTTGAAAACAAGAAGAAAGAGGAATGAAAATCAATAACCCTTGCATAGCACACTGAACATTTATAGACAAACACAAAAGCATGACCTAAGAGCAACTCAAATCCTGTCACTTGACACTGCTGTCTGCAGAGCCTCTTCCGTTGGTTTCTGTATATCTGCAGATAAAATACTCCAGGACACTCTGCCCTGCCCCCAGACTCCAGCATCCCCGCCCCCACAGTCCCTCTGCTTCTGTGGGACAATATCTCATTAATTGAAGGGGTCAGCTGCTCAGCTCACCTCAGAACCCATCTCTTGTTCATCAGCTGAAGGAGCTGGAACAGGCACTGGAACTCAGAAGGCCTATCTGTGATTCTCTCAGGTCACCCCAGCATCGTTAGCCCTTTCTCTCCCATCATACCTTTCTAGTTTCTGAATCCTCACCCACACATCTTTCAGTAGGAAAACTAGTGTCAGCATACAATGGGACGAGGAAGGTGTTTTTATTTCTCTGCTTTGAGAACAAAGCTGAAAATGTGTTTCTTTGCCTGATGGAGACTCACCTTGATTTAAAACCTGCCCAAGACGATACAATCTTAAAAGATGTCCCTCTTTGTCTTTCAGTCTCACATGCCTATGAGGTTGGATTGACAGGAGGTGCAGAGCTCTGCCCATCACTGGGAGGAGCAAAGCTTTCTCCATCAGCAGCTGGGTACCCTCTCTCATGAGACAGTGAAGGGAGAGACGGTCACATGGGCAGAATGCTCTAGCCTTTGCATCCTTACCCTTCAGCACAGGAAGCAGGTTAGTAAGGAAAGAGGAGAAAACTGATTCAGAGGGTACGCAAATCTGTCAATTTGCATAAGATCTGACAGCCATAGGCTCATTTGTGATTCCTTGCCATCCCAGAGACCCTAATCCAGTCACACTGTTATCTTCACTCTCACTGACACAGAGGGCTAACAGTAACTTCCACAATTTTATTTACTTACTTATTGAGACAGAGTTTCATGAAGCCTAGGCTTGCCTCAGATTCACTTGTTAACCAAGGAAGATCCTGAGCTCCTGATCCTCCTGCCTCCACCTCTTGAGTGCTGGATCACAGGCATGCACTACTATACTACTTTGTCTATGCAGTGCTGTGAGCAAAACTAGGGTCTCCTGTATGCTAGACAAAGACTCTAATGACTGAGGTGCACTTCCAGCTCTTAGCTTTCTTTTTGACTCCATTGGATTCAGACTTACAATTTCTGCTTGCATTCACAATGAAAAGAAGCCAAGATGTACTCAATGTACTTCAGAAGTGTGATGAGCCTCTTACAATACTTGCCAAAGTATCTAAGTCTGACTTAGGCTCTCGGGGCTTGACTGAGGATCTCTCTTGCACCGTATGCAGATGCCCTTGAACTTTGGGAAACTAGAAAGGTAGAATTGGCAATTGGAGGCCGGAGGATGTCTGGGAGGCCTTACAGTATGAGCACACTGAGAGCTAGGTCTGTGAGTAGGTGGTGGAGAGGGCACATTAGCATAAGTGAAGAAATGCTGTTGCCTGTCCCCTGGCTATAATGGTGGGTTCTGAGGGGTGAATGTCCAGGCTATGCTGACACCTCCTTCACCTCACTAAACACCACCTGTCTATATTTCTTGTTTAATATCAAATATGTGTTTACATAGATTCTCACACAGGCTAGCATGGAGCTCATAAGGTAGCCAGGGTGGTTGTGAATTTATGGTAATCTAGCTTTAGTCTCTTGAGCACTGGGATTATCCTTACCAGAAGATAGATAGTACTATGTTCTTGACCCTCCAAAATTATGAATTAGATAAACCCATTTTCCTTATATATCCAGGCATATCCAGGCTCCTTATTTACTACTTGCACAGTGACAAAGGAAAATGTGCTGTCATTTCCACTGACTCCAGATATGCTTTATACTCATGTATCAGAGCCTCTGCAGCAGATGGGAGCAAAACCAGAGACCCACAGCCAGACAATGTGCAGAGACTGCCATACCTTGGAACTCTCAGTCCTAAATGGGGCATCTCCATCAAATCCTTCCCTTCAGGGATCAGAGAACCCTAGGGAAGAGGAGGCAGAAAGAGTGTAAGGAGCCAGAGAGGATGGAGGGCATCAAGGAAACAAGGCTTTCTAAACACTGTATGAACATATGAACATACATATGAACTCACAAGACCTGCACAGGTCTACACAAGATGAGATCCCAGTGCAGAAAGAAGTAGATACAAGCCCCATCCCTAACCCAGATGCTCTCTCAAACTGATAGCCACCTGCAAATGAAACAGCTCTCTCCATTGGAATCTTTACTGGGGATACAAACCGCTCTTAAGGTCAGGCCTCATGACTAGCAGTAGATGGCTAATACAAAATGAACCCAATGGCATCTTTGGAGGTTATCTAATAAAGTTTTGTCAGGGTTTATTTTGAGGGGAGGTGGGGATCTTTAGAACAAGGTTTCTCCATGTAGCTCTGACTGTCCTAGAACCTGATCTGTAGAGCAGGCTGGCCTCAAACTGAGATCTGCCTGCCTCTGCCTCCCAAAAGGCATATACCACCACTTCCAGATTTTTCTCTTTCGTTTTTTAGACCTTATAGTCTTTTGTGTATATATTCTGGCTTCTGGTTTTGTGTTTTTATAGGATCCCTTTATGTGCGAACATGTGTGTCTCTGTGTCTGTATGTGTTTATTGTGCTTTTTCTCTGTCTCTTTTTCTTTGTCTGTATTTTATTTTACTTTACTCTTTTTTTAGATGCTTGTTTGTTTTCTAATGAGAGAAAGGGTGTGGATTTCAATAGGAAAGGAGTTGGGGAGGATCTGAGACAAGTTTGGGGTGGAGAAACCATAATCAGAACATAATGTATGAAAAAAAAAATCTATTTTCCGTTAAAAAAGAAATGAAGTGGGCTGGGCCTTGGCCTTGTGGGCAATTCAGTTATGAAGGAGGACAAATGGAGAGGAGGGAGGGGAGGGGAGGAGGGAAGGGGAGAGGAGGGGAGGGGAGAGAGATTCAAAAATGAAATAGGGGAAAAATGGGGGTGTATCTCGATGGTAGAGCACTCACCTAGCTTGTGTGTAAGGTCCTGGATTCAGTCCCTGGTATGTCACACTGAAATGGCCAGAAGCAGTCCCTCTGGCTAGTGTGTAGTCTGTTTTTGTTGTTGTTGTTTTATTTTGTTTTGTTTTCACTTTTCCTTTTGTGGTGTTAAGGATTAAACCCAGAGATACACACATACTAGGAATGTGCTCTACCCCCCCCCACACACACATAGATGATAGCATGTCTTGGTCAGTGTGCGTACATATCACCCATGTTTCTTTCTCCCATCTTCTACGTGGAATGTAACCATGAGAATGAAGGGTATTTTGTATTTGTAAGAAATCAAACTCTTTAAGGTAATTAAATTAAAAAAGATTTTAATTAAGGTAATTAAATCTTTTTGCTCCCAGGGTCCACCATCATCAAGAATTGGGGGATGCTGTAGGGAAAGGGAGGCCTCTTACCTTTAATGCTCCTTGGCAATGCACCAAGGACCAAGGCACTCCCTGGGAAATCCAATCTGGGGGTTGAGTCCTGGCAGGATTTAGACTCAAACAAGAGCATCATTCAAGCTAATGAGGGTTGGAACAAGTCACATCACTGTAAGGATCTGACTACTGAGCATGCATATTAATTGGATGAACTTGTTTCTTGTTTTTGCTGCTGTGGCAAGTGAACTGGGTTAAGTTATTCTCCTTTGACACATATCTCTGCAGTCTGAGGCTAGAGAAGCTGTGGGCCGTGGGCTCTCAAGGCAAGGCTGGCAAGCACTATGGAAGGAAGCTTGGCTCTCAGAGGGGCTCCCCCCTCCAGCATCTAGGAGGGCAGTGGAACTGATCCAACAAAGAATGGAATTGCTTTGTAACATCAGGACCACCTACGAACAAAAAGTGCTGCTGTGTATTCAGACAAATTTATGCATTAAACTAATTTTTGGCAGAAAGATATGTATTTCCTTGATCTTCATATTATAGTTTGTACCACTATGTAAAAATTAAGACTTAAGTACAGAAATCCCACAAAAAGTGAATTAAAAAAACTTGTTAGACTAGGTTTGCTGCTGAGGAAAGCCAAATTTTATATATATTTTTGTCTTTTTCTTTCTTTCTTTCTTTCTTTTCTTTTCTTTTTTTTTTTCTAGACAAAGTTTCTCTGTGTAACCCTAGCTGTCCTGGAACTCACTCTGTGAACCAGGCCAGCCTTGAACTCAGAGATCCATCTGCCTCTGTCTCCTGAATGCTGGAAGTAAAGGCATGCACCATCATGCTGGGCTAATTTAAAAAATTATTTTAAGTCTGATATCAGTGGGAGGGAGGCCCTTACTTCTGTGGAGGTTTGATACCCTAGCATAGGGGAATGGTGGAGTGTTGGGGCAGGAGATGGTGGGTGGGTGAGCACCCTCATAGCGGCAAAGGGGAGGAAGGAGAGGGCGGATGTGGGTTGAGGGATTTGTGGAAGGGTAACCGGGAAGTGGGATATCATTTGAGATGTAAACGAATGGAATGATTAATAAAAAATACTTTGTTATCGTTATTAGTAGTATAGTTCATGTGTACATGTGCGTGTGTGCGTGTGTGTGTGTGTGTGTGTGTGTGTGTGTATGTGTGTGTTTGTGCTTGTAAAGTTTGCTTCTCTCGTTCTCTGAGTTCTGGGGATGAACTCAGGTTGTTAGACTTACATGGCAAATGCTTTTACTTAATGAACCATTTCCCTGGATCCATCTTTATCTTTTTAATGGAGCTAGCAAACAGTCAACATAGGACATGGAAGTGGATTAGTAACCACCACAGGCACAGGGAAGTGGAGACCTACCTTCCTGCCAACCCCTTCCTTTCTCTGTGAGCTCTTACTATGGTGCCTAAACTGATGACTTTTGCTCTTCCAGCCACAGTCTCACAAGTAGCTTAGATTATAGGCACACACTACCATGCCAGGCTGAAGGATTTCTAAAAGCTGGCTTTGCCTAGCTTTGTGGGAAACCCCTTTAAAGTTCATAAAATGGATTATTTTCTAGTAAACAATAATTGCCAATATTCTTAGAAGGGAGATATCAGTTATGAAGGAAAGGTAGACATTTTCACAACCCTAGCAAAGATAATTAACCAGACCCTGGTTCTTATCAGTAAATTCTACCAACTTTTAAGTCACAGACCATATCAAAAGTTCTTGTATTCAGAAAAGCCAACAGACCTTCACCATGAAACCAGCCTGGAAGAAATACTAAAACTCAACAATGGGAAATGTTGGGGAGGAAAAAAATTTCACTCTTAGGTTTAGTGGTAGAGTTACAATGTGAACAAACAATTATCAATACATTAACAAGGAAAAAGGCATACAAATTTTATCGATGATATTTTTAACTACATAAAATAATTGAAAACCTAAAGACTAGACTTGCAGCTTAGACACCATTGTGTGCACATATGTGGGTGCCAAAGGTTGATATTAGTGTCTTCCTTTATTGTATTTGGGTTTTCATTTAACCATACAGCTTAATGACCGTTCCACAGCTGTATGTGTCTGTAGAGCTGCTTTAATTGGGTGACATTTAAGTTGACAGAGGTTGTCTGTGGTTGGCCAGAGGCTGAGTGTCTTCCTCTGTCACTCTTCACCTTAAGGGGAGTGGTACACTGTGGGAAGCTGCTAGGAACACGGGAAACTAAGGGGATAGGACATTGCAGCAAGTTCTGTTGATGTCTACTCCTTGGTGTTGCCTTTCCTTTCCAGTGATTCCAGGTCTGTTCTTGATATGCAGGACAAGGCTAGCTTCCAATTATGTTAGCTCTCTAGAGAAAACTACAATCCATGCATGACTTTTAGTGACCCCTGGCCTCCTCCAAGGATAAAAACCATGGTTTGATTAGCAATAGAATGATCAAAATAAGAAGCATCGTTTCATTCTATCTCCCCCAAAAATAAACACAGACCAAGAGATGGAGGAGTAAACAAACCAATCCATAAATGAGCTAGACAGAAGCAGTGGGAGATGTTAGTGAGTAAATGCTCACAATGTTCTCTGGGAAAAGAATTTAGCAACAGCTAAGGCAACACAGTGACATCCTCAGTAACAAAGTGACAACGAAAGTTGGATTTCCTAACGAACACTTGGAGACTGGGCTAATGGAAGCCTCTAGAAGGTCCCTGCCACAGAGGATAATTCCAAACACTCCCACACTGTGCTTTAGCAAGGTGCTGCTCAATGGTATTAATAGGGTCGCCTTAGTTTCACGCAGTGCCTTGAGTGTAGGGGGTACAACCCACATGCCAGCTGGATTACCTTCTCTTTTGAAATGTCTTAGTTTCTCCTCAGAGAAGCCTGGTCCACCCATCACCCAGGATTTGCAAAATTAACCTCACTTTGTCTTTCTGGGGCATTTTTTACCCACCTCTTCTCCCCCAAAATGGCATATATTCTGAAAACTTTATGCAATCTATACACGGTCTTGTATATTTGGGTTTTTCATATAAACGTGTGGCTTAGTGATTGGTCTGTGATGTGTGGAAAGGAGGACTTCCTCTCCTTTCACATTTAAGTGTCACATAATTGATTTAATGAAGTACCACCATTTATTTAATACTAATCAACAGATATTTATATTGCTTTATATTGTGGGCACCAAACAATATGCAACAATTTACTTTATACACAGGTCATTTTGCATGGGGGGAATATCTGAAGAATAGGAGAATATTTGAACTTTATAGAATTTCTGGGTTAAAAGACAAAGACACTCTGGTTACTTATTTTGTATAGTGTTTTGCCTGCATGTATGACTGTGCACCACTCGAGCTCCTGGTGACCCCAGAAGACACTGGATCCTCTGAGACTAGAGTTACAGATGGGTGCTGAGAATCACAGTTAGGTCCTCTGGAGGAACAATCAGTGCTCTTAACTCCTGAGCTATCTCTGTAGGCTCTAGTTTACCTTTATAAAACTAAGATTAGTGGAATAGTTTGAATTCAAACCAATCTTGGTATATTTTTATTGGGATAGCATCTAATAATTTAGGGAGATAATCACTGCTGAGACCTATCAATAAAAGTTTTCAATTTCTTGTCTGTATCATTTGAGTCATGTCTTCTTTGTGATTAAGTGATGTCTTATTGATTCTTCATAGCATCTTCTACTAATGGCAAATAGGGCTAATACTTAAAAACACCACAGAAAATCCAAATCCAGTTTTATGTCTACTGTTTGGCAATATTTCAAAGGTAGATTTTTATGCAAATTGAAAAAATCCACCAAGGGCTAACGTTTTCTACTGAAAAGCTAGCCACATGCAAGCAGAATCCGCAGTGTGCTTTATACATGGTACTCTAGCCGTCAGTGTGCAGTGCAGTCCAGCCACGGAGCCAACACGCCAGAGTTCTCAGGTCAGCTGGCTTGAATGCTCCCAAGGTTTGGCTCTCATCCCAGATATTCATTTTGGTTTTGCAACAAGTTTGGTCATGCCTGGAAATTTGCTGACCACAGTACTTGGGTCGGTAACTTCTTGAAAGTGACACTGGTTTCACTGGTCTTTGTGTGCCCAAAGATTTTAGGATTCTACTCTTCAGACATACTGCAGTTGTAAGTTCTCTTGTAGGCTGGTGTTTGGGAGGCTTTGGCAAGAGGGTCTGAGGAGGAAGAGGAGCTTGTTTGTTGATTACAGAACACGAAGATCTGGAGGGAAAAGTTGCATACCTGGGCACACTGGAGTTCCAGCTGGAGGATCTTTAACTGTTGAATGGACTGAAAAGTTATCTTTTACATCTCTGGCAAATGGCCACTCCATAAAGGTCAGCCAAAACTGTATCTTTCACCATTACCTGGTCCCACCAAGGAAGAGCTGAGAGCTTGTCTTAGTTACTGAACTATTTAGGACTCAGTATATTTGACACACAACTGACGGTATTTTTGGATGACAACTCCAAAACAATTATTGTATTCATCATCTTGTTCCAGAACACTTTCTCAGGAACATGTGCAGTGAAGAGCTAATTGGAACTTTAAAAATGTATAGCAGTGTGGGAGACATTCCAAGGTAATGTGTCTTCTGCTATCGAATGCTTAAGAACATTCTTTAACCCCCCCTTTTCTCTTGCAACAAAAGACCCTGTGTTCTAAACTTGAAAATACACAAGAATGTGGATAGTGTAGTGTTTAATGAATGCCTCCCTTGTTTAGTACAACCAAGAAGCAGGACAAAGGCCAAGGCAAAACCTTGGGAGCAAGTTCTAGGTTAATTAAAGGCATATGGAATATTTAATCATGAAGGCAAAGACAAGGCTCCACAATTTGGCTAGAAAACAGCTAAAATTGAGCCATGAATGAGATAGTGGGTCAGCCTGATGATCTCACTAGGTTTGTTGCAGATTGAGCATGTTGCCAAATTCATGAAGTAGACTTCCCAAGTAGAGAACAGAGATGGCTGGCGGTTTTCTAATCGCTCACTTTCTATTTCCACTGTGATGGAGACACTACAGGCTCTAAATACTAAGTACCTGAGCAGGAGAAGTTAATGACAGGTGAGGCAAGACCATGAGCGAGAAGAAATCATTAACAATAATTTAGGCAGAAGGTACATGGCATCCAGGGAGCATCTTCACATCCTATAAGTTCCATAATTTTCCTTAATAGAACCCATCTCAAACAAGCTATAAAGCCGTCTTAGGTTTCTATTGCTATGATAAACATCATGAACAAAAGCAACTTAGGGAAGAAAGAGTTTATTTTATCCTACAGATATAATCTCTCATGAAGGGAATTCAGGGCAGGGACTCAAGGTAGGATCTTAAGTAGAGGCCATGGAGAAACACTGCTTACTGGCTTGCTCATGCTCAAGTTCATCTACCTTTCAATAACTCCTGAAACCACCTTCCCAGGGGTGACACTATCTACAATGGGCTAGGCCTTTCCTTCCAAATCAGTCAATCAATCAATCAATCAATCAATCAACCAACCAACCAACCAACCAACCAAGCCCACAGATTTGCCTGTAGGCCAATCAGATGGCATTTTCTCAATTGAGGTTCCCTCTTCCCAGTGACTTTAGCAGTTTGTGTCAAATTGACAAAAGCCAACCAGGCTTTGGGGTTTAGCTTTAGACTCGAGAACTATTATTTTTTTGAAGCTGTGACTGTTCTGCACTGTGAGATTCGAATGTGTCATATGTGGACTTCATCATCTGATGCCAAGGAACACAGTAGCAAGTTTCTGGTGGCCATAGCTTGTGAGCAGACAGACTTTACTACCCTTCAATTTTCATAAACATTAAATTCTGGTTGAGAAAGTTGGAACGGGACAATGCTAACACAAATGTCTTAAGATTTTTGCCTTTCAAGATGATCACTGCAGAGATGAAATAGGAATTGTGGATACTTCAACAAAATCGAAGGATCTGAGAAAATTCACCTGCCTTGTCTGATAACAATGGGGAAACAAGGGAAAGGAGACCCTTCTCAGATTCTCACGGTAGAGCACAGTGTGTTTACTGTGACAGGCCAAGGACCAAAAGAACATGGTTAGACTTTCATGAAATTTTGTGGGATTAATATTTTTAAAGGCCAAGATGATGGGAGAGGGTGTGGTCATCAGCAAGGGAAGTTTGAGTCATAGTCCTAGATATTCCATGTCTTCCAGGAAACAGCACTAAGGTGAGGTACCAATGCTTGCTCACCTACAGTACTGTGGATTCAAGCAAGTGAGGACTGAAATGGAAAGAACAATGCACCAGTACTGAACATTAACAGGCCCTCCTTTGGCAGAAATTTCCCTGTCCAATCTACTTGTAGCAGGAGGCCTGTGATTGGACAGGGAAAGGGAGGCGGAACTAAGGGTGGTAGGGAGACTCAGAGAGACACGCAGAGGGGAGAGAGAGGGCTGAAAATGGCAGCACACGTGAACCCAAGAGGCTTTAGTTGTCTCAGGTAGTTATGCATATCAAAAGGTTAGGATAATTAGGATAACATGTTTAAACTGTGTGGGCATCTTGTGTATTGAGATTTTACTGATATATTAAATCCATTAGTTAACTATAAGCATCTAGAGCTTTGATTTTACTGGTTAATGGGTATTGTGATATTTAACCGTGAGGATGGTTGTTATTGTATGGGGCTAGCCTAGAGCCATGGAGGCGACAGGGTTGGCCTAGGGGCCAGGCCAAGAGCTGTGGAGGCGGGCGGAGGCAGCAGCTACACCAGTGTGTGTGTGTGTGTGTGTGTGTAAGGGGGGACAGCCGGAGCCACTGAGACCACCGCTGATGCCACCGATATTAGTGTGGGAATGCGGCGGCTAAGCCAGGAGCCAGTCGGATGCGTCTTTTCTAATACCTCCTGCTACACTTCCCCATTATTTCCTAAATACAGCTGTTTGGCAAGCATGTCCTTTATATTACACATTCCAAGTAAACTGGAGATAGTTCTATGTGCACAGATGCTCAGGCTCAATGTAAACTCTATGTCATCCTATGTACAGCACCTAACAATCTGTAGCCATTTGTGCCAGCAGAAGGCTGTGAAACCAGTCCTCCCTGGGCTGAGCACACTTTTTTTTTTTTTTTTAAATCTTACTCCAACAGAATTGTGGTCAGGTGTAATCATCTTATGGGATATTTCCCAACATGCCCTGAGAATATCAGGGTGGAGAGGAAGTTAGCTGCACTGTCACATATAAATGAAAACACACACGAGAGAATCCTAACCATGAACCCACCCTGTTCAAAGGCGGAGGAAGAGTTCATGCTATCCAATATACCAAGAGACTATTTTGGGGAGCATACCAATAGTCAGCAAAAAGGCTTCTTCTGGTCTCCAAAAACTAGGGTCTTTTTAGCCAAGTTTGCACACCTTCCAACAGCACCTGGCTGATGTGAAATACTCCGAATACAGCAAGTTCCCTACATCCCCCTGCTTTTTTTTTTTTTTTTTTTGAGATGAGGTCTCAGTGTGTAGACTTGGTCGTGAACTCTCTTATGTAGAC
Organism: Grammomys surdaster; assembly: GCF_004785775.1. NCBI lineage: Eukaryota > Metazoa > Chordata > Mammalia > Rodentia > Muridae > Grammomys > Grammomys surdaster. Next base: position 4,585,493 of record NW_021621003.1, on the reverse strand, counting down.
AAGATTGGCTTTCAACTCACAAAATTCTGTCTCTGCCTCCCTCATGCTGGGGTTAAAGGTGTATACCGTTATACAAATTTAGAAGGAACTTCTAAATTTGCCACGTCTCACTATTTTCTGGCACAATATACTACTATTTGCTTGGGAAAACTACTGCTCTGGCTTTAAATCTTGACTAGTCTTTCCATGGGTTCCACACTGCTTCCCCAGTCACTGTGGGTTCAGTCTCCTGGTAAGCCTGTAGCCTCTATTTTCTTGACCTTTACTGCTATGTGAAACTGACACAGGGTTGGACCAGAAGACTCTCAAATTTATAGTTTCAGGGCTGGAGAGATGGCAAAGCAGTTAAGAGCACTGGGCGCTCTTACATGGTGGCTCACAGCCACCTGTAAACTCCAGTTCTGGGAAACCAGCCCCTCTTCTGACCTCTGTTGGTACCAGGTATACATGTGACTTTGAACACGCAGGTAGAAATACTTATAAATACAAAATAAATCTAAGAAATATACAAAATCTACACAAACTGAAATTTGAGTGTTCTTTGAAAATATTCACTGAGGAACAAGGCAGAACAGACGTCTCAGGTCACCACTACTGCAGGACTAAGGTTCCCACAGGGCTTGTGTTCACCTAGCGGGCACCAGCACCACAGGGGGAACGAGTGACTTGAGCTTCACCGTTCAAATTCAGCTTGAGTAGCCCAGCTCTTGTCAGAAGCCTGGGGTCTGGGTGGCAGCAGGGTAGGGGTGTGAAGGGAGAATAAACAGACCATAGCGTCCTATACTCAGTTTGGTAGTTTCTTTTTTTCTAGACACTATTGGTACATTATCTTTTCAGCTCTGCCTTGGCCATTAATACCTCATAGATCTTGGCCTGTTTCCATAACTAGTGTAAGATTAAAAAACATTTAAAGACTTTTGGTCACTTTCTCAAAATCTTAGATGCCTTATTAGAATCCAAGGAAATAGGAACTGGAAGGCCAACTTCTTACCTTTGACTGGCCTGACAATAAAACCTGTTTGGTCTGACTCCACTTCAACAGGTTCAGGAGTCACGGCTGGAATGACAGAGTGGCAGTGACTGCATTCACTTTGTGTTCTGTATGAGGGAGGGCGGGTGCATACTATGACAGTGTGTAGGGACACAAGGCAGTCTACGGGAGTCAGATGTCTTCTATCATGTGGGTTCTGAAGATTGCACTCAGGCCATTGGGCTTGGCTGTCTTCGACCGATTAGCCATGTCAGTGGTCCAGGATTTCTTTCCTAGCTGTCTACTGGTGTATCTGGTGTGTGTGTAGCACACCACCACACAGGCTTGCTTCAAAGTTACCATGTAGCAGAGGACAACTGAATCTGGTTCTTCTTGCCTCTTACCTCCCAAGCGCTGGGATTACAGGTATGTTCCAGGTTCATGTGCTGATGAGGACTAAATCCAATACACTTCATGAATGTTTGGAAAATACTCTACCAGTTGAGTTCCAACTCTACCCTACCCCCACTTAAACCAGCCTTAAGCCCAGGGCTAACCTCAAGCTCTTAGCAACCATTCCACCTCGGCTTCCCATGTGCTGGGCTTACAGGTGCACAGCACCATGCCCCATTTGCTAGTGGCATTAAATGCTTTACAAGTAAGGGCACAGCACAGAGAAACAGACTGATAAAGAGTTTCTGGGTCTGAGATCTTTGAAGTATGCATAAAAGCTAGCTTTCTGATATAAAGTCTAAGATTCTCAAGACTTAGAAAGCCAGTAGTATTTTGTAATTCTGTCCTATAAGTTATATTGGATTATATGAAAAGTACACCAAAAAGTGCAATTACTGTTGAAAAAGTTAGGAATAAAAAAGCCTCAGAAAGGCCAATCTTAAAGGAAAAATAAGATTTAACTCCAAATAGTCTCTTTATCCAAGTTAATTGGGTTAAAGTTTCTGTGATCAGTACTCAAGAGACTCATTATGAACACAGGGAGAGAACAGAATTTTAATAGTATCAAAATCAGGACTTTTGGGGGTTGATTTAGTATTTGCTGGAACAAAATTGCCAACTGTTACGTGGTAACTGACTTAGCTTCTAAATCATCAAAATTACACATACTCTGTATATGACTTACTTTAGTGTATACAAGCACATCCCATGATTACATGCAGAAACGGGGAGACAAGAGCACTAAGACCAAAACTGCCACTGGTATTGATGAGATCATGAACTGAAAGCAGCTGTCCAGAGGTGCAGAACATCTGCTTCTCATTGACAGAGTGGTTTGAATGCTGCTCTTCCCAAGTGCTGACAAAAACTCAGTGAAATTTGACTGTTTTGTGGTGTAAGGAAAAGTAAGGGGACATACTCCTTTGCTTACAGGGGCAAACTTTTCCTTTCAGTTGATACTCAACAACATGTTCTCAACTACCTTCAATGACAGCCATACAACACGGGCTTCATTTTCCTGAGAGTTACATGAGACCTGCTAATAAACAGGCTATGAAGCTGACCTGAGTTGACAGGAACCTCTAAACTCAAAGATGATGCTTTAGCCCTGCTAAGATTCAACCTTTAGACCAAAGGTTTTTTTTTTTTTTTTTTTTTTTTGTGAGTCACACAGCCTTGGAATTCTTAAACACTAGCAAGAAGTGCTGTCTGTTGCACAAATTCAATGGCAGCTGAGGAGGCGGCAGCACTGAGGACAAGGGGTAACACCCACAAAAAGCCACAGGCTCTACCACCCTACACAGGAAAGAGCAAGGGACACGTGGGCTGACCAGCTCTGCTCCTAGCTGACAGTGACTGAGAGAAGCTACAAAGTTCCTCACACACAAGAAAGACAGCACCTTGAGTGGAATCTAGGGAGAGCCACCAGATATGACTGTTGGCTACGGCAGGATTGGCTACTGTTCCCTTGATGTTAACTCCTCTTCTGAGTGTAAGAATCTAGACTGTATCTGTTAGGTAACACTGGGCTTCATGGCCATCTTCTAACCTACTAACATTTGCAGGCTTCTTAAGGTCACTCATGAGTGACATCATTAAATAGCACAGGAAAGAATATGGTCTGGCTTTAAGCCACACTCGGTCCATTTGCTGTGTAATCTAATGCAAGGCACTTGAAAAACTGGTGCCTCAGTGTATGAACATGTGACATGGTAATGTTAATGTGTCCAACTTACCTCAGGAAGCGTATACATAGATCGCTGGATGCACATCACAGATGAAAAGCATGGTGGAAACATCTACAGCCCAGAACCCCCCAGTGCCTCAGCGTCCATTTCCGGTGCCCGAGTCACCATGCTTTCTTTCTTTAGCACTTTACATAGTAAATGTTACTGGCATCTCGTTCCTTCACATGTGTTAGCTGTTTGGCACACAGACGTTTATGTATTTCAAGTCATCATATTCTATAGCACAAAGCTGTTTCTTAATTTTCTAATACAGCTAATGTAATATACACAAATGTGGAGTCCCTGTGCTGAAAACATTTAAATTTCTCTGAAGTATATGTGACATAACAAAAAAAATTAAAAAAAATAACTGAATAGTACTGTGTAAAACCATGTTTTTAATGAAAAAAAAAGAAAACAAAAAACAAAAACAAAACAAAACAAAAAAACACAAAAAGCCCTAAAAGTAATGCCACAGGGTCACCTACTCATGTACAAAGATGGAGTTTTGAGAAAAAAGGGCCTCAACATGATACAAAGTAAATGTGGCTTAAAAGAAACATTAAAAATGTTTCATATGCTGAAATAAGTAGAGATCATAAATTATTAGTATAGTAATTCAAATACTGCCTTTTAGCATTAGTTTTTCAAAACAAGTTAAATTTAGAACATTTAAAATTTGTTATATTCTTCTTTCAAAGGAACTGTGGACACAGAAGCCTTCACAGAATCAAGAAACCATGATGCCACCTTGTAGTCTGTGCAGAGTGTACTGGACTTTGGGCATGTTAGCGCTGTAACGTCTTCTGGTTAATAGGCTACAGAGGCTCCGCGGGAGCCCTGGATTGTGATGGCTGCCTTCCTGCAGTTTACCTAAGCCCACCACACTTCCACTCTGGTGATTCTCTGCAGGGGCTCTGCTAGACTCATAATCAAAATGACAGAAACATAAATAACTCCTTCAGAACTGAGAATGTGTTTTTTTTTCTCTTTTAAAAATAAAATAAAGTGCTTTTAAATTAAAATATTTCTTGCCCTTAACAAAACTGGAACCTTGAAATCTCTGTATCTTGACACATTTTTTAACAGAAAGGTTTTGGGCATTCATATCCTTCAAGAGTTCAGAGCGTATCTAGGCTGGGCTTGGCCTCATTATCATGCTCATGTTTGTACATGAATGTTAAAAGAAAAAGAGCGACATCCAAAGATGACCAATAGGCAGTGTGCGACGTGACAGCCGACCAATAGCGGCTTTCCACAAGGCCTTCTCGGAGTTCAAAGTCGATCCTGTGCTCCAGTTCCACTGCAAAAGACAAGAGTTAAGTGACGGTTACCATGTGCTCGATGCAGGCAGGAGACAGTGGGGTGAAGAATCTAGCCAAGGGAAGTGACTTAAGCTGTCACATTCTTCACTCTAAATTTATGGGACAGTAGGAAAGCCAAAACAGCCAGGGCTCTACTGTGAAGTCTGTCCCTTAGCTCAAGTCAGCAAAGAATAAGGAAAGAAAAAGCAAATAAATTTGCTTGCTATCTTGGCATATTTTTGGAGTTTAAAAAAAGGGGGCTCAAGTTGTCTTAGATGACCATTTCTTATCTGCCTTTCTTGAAGAATTTTCTGCATGCAGGGAAGTGGGCAGATGCCTCCTCAGTTAGGGAGGCCCTATAGAATACATGCTTCTGTGAGGATATGTTCCACAGCAACCAAGTTTTCATTTTTAAAGTTATGATTATTATTACTTCACAGCCCAACAGTGTTCCTCCCCTCATAAGGCTGAATTCCTTTAAAGGCAACCTGTACCCCAAGCCTGTGCCCATGACATTGAAGTACTCAAAAGAATCTACTGTGTAGCTGGAAAAGTTAAACTGGTGGAAGAACTGTGGGGGAAGGGCTTTACCTATAATTTGCTGCCCTCAAACAATCCCGTGAATCCAATTAAGCCTTCCCAAAACCTACAAAAAGTCCTTGAAATACTGGAGAGAAATGAACAGCTCAAGGCTCTCATCAAATCTCAAGGGGTTCAAGGAAACAGATCCTCAGATAAGACACTTGAAAAGTGACAGGGCCAGGTGGGATGGCGGAGGCCTGGCAACCGAAGTTTGATTCCCAGAACCCACATCAAGGTTGAATGAGGGAACCAACCCCTCAGGTTGTCCTCTGGCTCATATATATGGAATTTACTTGCAAACACACAAATACATAATTTAAAAAATGGCATTATACTACTCAGGGTCTCTTTTAAAACTGTCCATGAGTCATACGATATTCCACAAGATCTAGCTAATGTCACTACTGGACACTGATTAATATCTGTTTATTCACTGTCAAAGATGTCCAAAGTAAAAAGTGGCAGTTATACATAAGAAATAGTATCACTCTAGGAAATAGTTTTAAATAAATTCATTGTTAATGCTAATTTTACACAGGGCTCACTTTGTGGTAGTAGCATCTGACAGTGTGAAATATAAACACAGAGTAGTTACCTCTGAGCTCTGCCGCACTGGTTTGTGAATGTATCTATGTATCTGCTCAGGGAAGGCATACATAAGAGGTAGAATGCAAGGCTGTAAAACACTTGGATAGAACGCTGACAAAGCATCTTTTACGAAGTTCTTTTAACTCTAAAGTCTTCACTTAATTAAAAAAAATCCACAATAAATCAGAAATTGCTGAAATCCATGTGCATTTAGGTAGAATGCCCTAATCCTTTACTTTTATATGCCACGGGCCTTCACATGAGATTTGTAGGCACAGTCACCCACAAAGACCAGACTATAAAGATGAGAAAACTGAATTCTCAAACACGATGAAGTAGAGTCAAGATGAAGCAGGTTACAGCAAAGAGAAGAGGCAGGCTCGGGACGTGAGGACTCACTCTCCAATGCTGCTGCACGTGCTGCTCTAGTCCAGAACTCTCCAGCTGAAACTCTGTTTTAAAGTCAAAGGGACACTTTTTCCTGTTACAAGAGTTATTTGGCTCCACTTTGACTGTAAGGTCCTGATTTGCTCTTAACAAGCTATGCCTGTCCTGAATGACGGCTGCCTTCATGGAGCTACTCTACTCTATTCTGTGCTCTTGTCATGCTTGTTACCTCCCGGGACACGGCTCCGCCTCTGCTTGGGCTAGGTAGCCAGCTTTCCCTAGCCAACTTGCTGAGTCTCCCACCTTCTTCTGGGCCCTCAGTGTGGCCACCTCTCATCTTGCTGGCTCTGAAGGAAGGAAGGTGAGCGGTGAGTTGAGTGGGCTTGTGTCCCTGTCCTCTTTTCATGTGGCTCACAGAATCTCCAAGGGAGAGGTTTTACATGGCAGCAGCACTGTGTACTGCTGTACAACATGCTCATGGTCAAAACAGGCTCTGATGCACGTGTACCAGTTGTCCTGATATTATTACACACAGAGTTGCTGGGACTGTGGAGGGGGATTGATTCTCCTAGTTTCTTTAGCCCACTGGGATGATGGGGGAAGAAGAAAATAAAACCACCTTCTTTTCTTTTTCTATGCTTCAGATACCTAAATGTAAAATCTGTTAAAAATTAAAACAAAGAGACCTTTGTTCCCGAGTAGGTGGAGGAAAAATGAGAGCAGCTGTGCCTTACACAGATGCACGCACGCTCAAGGCCGCACCATAGCTCTGGGAAGAGGCAACCATACAGGCTGTCCCCTGGTTGGTTGGTTAGGCAGTGTCTCTCACAGGCTGGGCCAGCCTGGCCAGAGAGGTCCAGGAACTCAATCCCACTTCCCCACCCCCAGTGGCATCATAGGTGTGCACTGCAGTGCCCGGCTTTTTCAAAGGTGGGCTTTGAGGTTGAACTCAGGTTCTCTTACAAACATTTTACTGACTGAGCTATTTCTCTAGCTTAATATGAGTTATTTTAATGGAAATGTTTGACTATATGACTACCAGTTGGAGAGATCCTTATATAAGATAATTTCTTGAGGGGAATTCATTGAGATAGGTCACTATAAACTCTTGTTCAGCAGGCAAAAAAGGAGTCATCTTGTTATCCTCAGCCACTGCTTAGGAGCTATATCAAGTAATATTTTTTGATAACTGAAAAAGATGTATAAAAATTTAAAGATGGCTAAAATAACAAAGAAAACCCTGAACACATTTTTTAACATCAAAGATGAAATTCACTACTAATAAGAAAAACATGAAAGAGAAAATATAGAAGAAATGAGAAGTTAGTGGGAAAAGTAATTTCAAATTGTTAAGATTAGTCCTTGGTGATAGATTCAAGATATGCTGGGAAGGCTGGGAATACCTTTACACCAGCATCACTACGTTTAAAAATAAATCCCTCCCCACTTTGTGAAGGACATTGTGTATTGTGTGGAATGACTGTCGGCTAGGGCAGACCCCAGTCCAGGTGCTGACGTCAGACGTCACCATCTGGTGATGCAGTCTCTGTGGCAGGAAACTGTATGGCTAAGTACAGACACGGAAAGAACAGTGAGCTCGAGGCCTGAGGACAATACAGAAGACTGACACAGGCCTAATGCCCTCTCCTCTCCAAGTCCCTCTTTTGTAGGGGCACTGTGTTTTTCAGCATCTGAAGTGGGCATGGACTCTACCATTGAAGATGAGAACACACATAGTCTGCAGTGGCAGCAGTGAAGCAGCTCTCAGAGGAGCTGATCCCATTTCTCACTGAGCGGATCGCTAAGGAGAGCATTTTCAGAGTGCTGAGTGCCACTCCTGACATATACCATACCGAGGCTATCATCTTTACTCTGCATTACATTTTCCGGAAAAAGAAGTTGTGGGAGATAAAAGAACGATTCTTGAAGTCTGAAATCTGTGAAGAAAAACAAACAAGACGCTGTAAAGGCAAGGCTGATAGTTACAATGGCCTTCAGTGTTGCAGTGGCCAATTGTTAAGAGCCACATTCCAAACAAGCTGATTAAGCCTAGCACACAGAGAGGAGCACACCTCTAGGCTTCTGTCAGGAGCCCCTTCATGGAAAATATGAGCACAGTTCAACTCTCAAGTGTAATGTCAGAATCTGTTAATAGCTCAGATACTCCTCTAACTTAGTGCTAATTTATGTTGTATCCTAGAGGGCAAAAACCAAACCAAACAAAAACCAAACCAACGAAAAACAAATAATCCCCCCTCCAACCCAACCCAATTAAAAAGTCTGGCAGGAACACAAGAAATGAAACTATAAAATGCTTTAGGATAAGCCTTGTCTTTCTGAAGAAGTTAAAGATAGCTATGTAAGATGGGTCAAGTCGATGACAATAAAGGACACCTGACAGGACTTACTCTTCAAAGAGAAAACAGGATTGATCATGGATTCAGTCTGTGTCCTCCTTCCCCTCAGATAATGAGATTCAAAGACAGTGGCATCAGAATGAAGGCTATCCAGAAGAGCTGAAGCAAATCAGTGTGAGGAGGGAGGAGGAGGAAGGAGGCCCAGGCACCTAATCACAACAGTCAGATTCCACAAAGATTTAAGGAAGAGAGAGTTTCAGAATTGCAAGACAGCAATTATGGCATAAAAGTCAGGATTACACAGAAGGATACTCTACTGAGGCAAGTCCAAGAATCAGGAATCCAGACCCTGAGCAACTGAAGACAGATTTTTCCGGACACGGTCTGACTCTGATAGTCCTATCTATTTAGAGCTGACTATATGAAACAGAGACTCATGGTTATCTCAGAGGTAGAGACTACAGGTGAAATTTAACATTAAGACTGACTGGTACAGCATTTACATGCAAGCATGACACAGCATGGCTAGGGTGTAGCCCAGCAGGACCGGAGGCTGCATACACAGCACACACTAGGGTCTGGGTCTGAGGGGACATGTGTGATGATTTCTGTTCCGCTGAGCTCCCACTGCTTAGGAAGGAAGAGTTCTCTACATTTGTATTAGTACACAAAACGGAACGGGATTTTCTTTGATCAGATTCTGTGTGTGTTCACTCCTTTTTCTGGGGTCTCAACTGTTCCTGGGAGTGTCTGGCCCCAGTGTGTATTCTCCCGTTCACCGGTATCACTGCCATGCACTGGCAAGATTATGAAGAACTGTAACTTCTTAGTGCCATTTTACAAACTTACTTCAAAATCATTTTTTCAGAAGTTAACTATTTTGATTTCTGCATGACACTAAAGTTTATATATTTACAACCATGTTTCTAACTAAAAATAAGTAAGAAGCAGTGTAAGAACTCAGAAGAAAAATGAACTTTATACAAATATCAACATCTAAAAAGAATTGTTCACACATGGCCCTAATGACTCGCAAACACATTTTTAGCACTGGAAAGGACTGACAGACGCTGTTGGCCCAGCCCTGCTGGCTAGTCACCCTGGGGTGGACCGTGTGTGGAGGAGCAGGGCAGCCTCTTGGATGCCACCCAGACCTGTTCTGGTAGCTGGTCCATTTCAAAATTCACGGTGGCAGACAAAGTAAGAACACAGTGCTCCCAGTAACTGCAATGGAGTCTGTTAAAAGGGCTGGAGAAGTTCATTGCCTCTTGCTAGCTTCAGAAAGGGAGCAGCTACCTCAGAGTTTGTCTCTTCTTATCATTGATGGAAAGACACAAGGTGTCAGTGCTATCACCAGACACTCACAAGTTCACTAACGAGCCAGTGCTTTACAGTTATGTCAGTTTAATCTTAAAGTCTACTGAAAACAGAGATCCACCTTAATGCTTCATGTACCTACTCACAGAACTCCCTACTGTCCACTGGTAACCAGGGCAGGAACAAAAGACATACAGTGGGACCCAATAGAATGCCTCGGCCTTGGAGGGCTCCTAAGCTGTAGAGGAGTGTGTGGTTAGCTGCAGGACAGAGCTGTGTGTCAGACAGAAGATACACCTAGAGTGACATGATATTTAAACCTTGATGACTGTATTAATAAAAGTGTACTTTGTAAAAGCTAGGGGTGCCTACCCCAGAGACTGGTCTTGTGCTTGATAATTTAGACCCTTGTGCTAGAGTCTTGGTTATAAGCTAGCAAGTTGTCAATGCAGACACTAAAACTACACTTGCCTAGAAAATATTCTTAAAATTCTCATTACCTTTTTTTAAAAATACTTCCGACTTGAGCGGGACCACTAGTATTCCGCTCTCCCTACCCCTCCCCGGCCCTCCCAAGCTACAGCGATAAAAGCACAGACGCTCAAGGAGAGAACTGTAGAACTAACATGCAGAGTCGAGGAAGCCGGAGCTGCTGTGCGGTAGGGTCTGCGTGGCCACGGTGGTGGTGGAGGGAGAAGCCACGGGCTTCTTATCATCTTCCATCGAGTCTTTAGATGGCTCAGACGGCTGTGATGTTGAAGAACGTCCAAATCTCGAGAACAACATTCCTCCAAGCCCCTTTCCAATGCTAGCAGCCCCTGTAGGTCACAGAGCAGGGCAGTCACTCTGCTGACTCACCTCACAGCACGCTGGAGAGCACCACCCACAATTACAGCCGACTGGCAGAGGGAATCAGCCCTACTCATTTGTTCCCAGGGTGGGGACCTAAAAAATATTTCAATTTCCACTGTAGGTTTCTAAATAAGAATGATGTTTAAAAGAAGGAAAGTATAAATTCTAGGAATACAGATACAGGAATATACAACCAAAGCAACCAAGGTGTTATTTTATCTAAATGCTCATTGTTATAGAAGTATATGGCAAGATTAGAACTTCTAACAAAAGACCCATACTGCTGACATGGGGCATCTACCTACTATTAATAGGTATATGTCTTACTAAATTTATGCTATAAAATGCCATTAGTAACCTTTGTGCTTGATGTCAAATAGCAAGGAAGTTTGATAGCTAAGGCCTACTTAAGAGTGCCATCTTGTGGCACTTACATGAAGGACACTCAGTCAGAAACAAAGGACAAATTCAAGTGCTGTGCAATTGACATGCCCAATTTCTATGTTGGCACAAGAAATTACTCAAGGAGAGATGAAATATCCCTACTGCCTTAAGAAGCAAAAGGACTAAATGAGTTCACTTTGAGACGACATTAGAGTCCTTGATGCGCCCAGAATGCACAAGAGCAATAACAGCAGCAGCATTTTTTAGGCTCCCTCAGCAAGTCACAGAGCCAAGTCTATAGTGAGCAGCAGCATGCCCTTTCCTTTATTCAGTCCAATCAGAGGATGTCAGAGCACCTGCTTCAGGCAGCAAGGAAGCTAATGGAGGAGATGGACAGGTGAAAGTTTTCTAACAGCGTGTTTCCAACCAATTTAATACTTACACATGAAGTGCTTACATTTATAGATAAGAAATGAGAGAATTACCCAATATGCTTGCTTTGCCAATATTAGTTATAGATTCTCCATAGTGGCGCCGAGATAAGACGGGGGAGGTCACGGGGCTCGGGACAGCTGCAATGTTCTCACTCTCGGAAACTGAGGTAGGTTCTTTTGCTGGGTTGAGAAAGTTTGGCTTCATATGCTCATAAGGTAGAGGGTTTGAAGTGTTGTACCAGTGGATCTGGACTGGAGAAATGTTGCTGTAGTGTTTCAGAATCAACGGTTCTAATCTGTATGCCTAGATTTAAAAAAAATGCAAAGAAATATGATATTAATTCATAATTTCTGGATTTTAGTATAATGTTTATTCCTAAAGCTGTTGAATAAAAATCTTAGAGCAGAAATTTAGAAAATGGCAATTTGAAAAAACATTTTTCAATGTTAATATATGAGGCTGTCTAATTACATGTCCCTAATAGTGAGATTATAAAAAAACAAAAGAACAACAACAAAGAATGAGTTATCATTGACTAACAGTGTCTATTAATTCATTTTTAGAGAAAAAGACTGTTTTACTGTATTCTGACATGATCTAACAAGCCTTGTGTCAGACTAACAAAGCTGAGGTGGATGACAGCCCAGACTGTAGGAAATAAGGCCAATTTTCTATTATGGGTGACTCCAATAAGAGCCTAACTTGAAAGCCAATGAAAGGTGACTGTCCAGCAAGTCACTCGTTAGCTGCAGTGAGGCGTGAGAACCCATAGTGTAGATTCTCGCTGCTGTCACCAATTCACTGCCATTTGTTATGTCACAAAAATCTCAGAGCTGTCTTATAGGAAGAGGAGAGCAGGTCTGTAAAACCTGGCTAGTGCAGATCTGCACAAAGCATTAAGAAAACATTAGGAAAAAGCAAAGCAGCTGGGCAAGATGCATGCTTAGGACATGTGAAGCTCTGGGTTTGAATTCCAGCACCAAATATGTAAAAGCTAAAAATGAGCTGTACAAAGAAGACAGAATTCATGCATGAAGTAAAACATACAACATACTAGTCTCCGAAGTGCCTTCCATGACTGTAGTCTGCATCTGAGCCTCGAACACATTTAGGGCTATCATCCTGGCAGAAGCTTACTTTCAGCTCTTCAGCTGGAGCTTTCTCTTACATGGGGCAGTTGTAAGCTTGGACACATGGGACTTTCTAAAATTCAAATAGTCTGCCAGTCAGTGTTTAGTTGGTACTAGCTAAAGGTCTTTCAAAGGCCATCACACAATTATAATAAAAGCTAACTTTAGATATCTAAAATCGTTTTTACCGTGTGTGTGTGCACTGTACTAACCATTATCCCTAACAAGATGTAAGGAAACTTCTTCATTCTGTGTGGTGGAGAATCAAACTAGGTTCCTCCTGCAAGGTGAGCAAGCACTTCACCACTGAGCTGTACTCCAGCCTGAAAGCATGTGTCTTGTCTACACCAGGAGAGGGCATCAGATCCCATTATAGATGGTTGTGAGCCACCATGTGGTTGCTGGGAGTTGAACACAGGATCCCTGCAGAACAGTCAGGGCCCTTAACCGCTGAGCCATCTCTCCAGCCCGATGTGTCTTGTCTATAAACCTCCTCTCAGCTCTCACTATTTACGCCTGGATGTAAGATCTTGAAGTGTTTACATTTAAAAACATTTAAACACAAATATAGTAGAAAATTGAAAAAAAAAAAACAAGTATTTTACACTTTCACTCAACTAAATACATGATTTTACCTCCTTTCTTGTTTCTGGTTTAAGAGGATCTGCCAGAATCATCTCACTTTTATAGCATGTTTTAGAAAAACATTACTTAAAGCAGGACATCTTAAATATATATTTACTTATTTATTTTTGTATACTATAACATGTCGATGACAGAAGTCAACTTATGGAGTTGCTTTTCTTCTTTCACCATGTGGGTTCTGGGGAATAATCTCAAGTTGACAGGTGTGGTGGCAAGCACCTTTACAAGTTCTCTTGCCAGCCTTTAAAGCAGGATATTTTAAACTTACTTGTTCCCAGGCCATCAAAATTAAAATAGCTTAAAGTCTGTAAAGTAGATGTTTGTCTCCTGTACAGTTGTCCACGGATATTATTTTTATAACGCATTTTTAAAAAAGAGGTTGGTTTATATATATGTGTACCATGTGCATACAATGCCTATGAAGGCCAGAGGAGGGACCCCACTGAAGTTGGACTTACAGAAGATAGTGAGTCGTTTGATATGGACGCTGGGAACCAAATCCAGGTCCTAGGCAAGAACAGCAAGTGCTCCTAACAACTGGGCCAACTCTCAGTCCCTGATAAGATGTTACCAGTACAATAGAAGATTCTCTCCTAACACTTTTATTTCATGAACTCTGAATGAACAAAAATACAAGTATTAAAAATATAACCTTTCCCAATTAGCCAGATAATGAATTCCCTTGTTAATTCATGGTCCCTGGCAAGGTTTCTCACAGAGCAGCAGTTCACTATCTAGAAAGCTGATGCTGAAACTCACCACTGGGTCTGTAGGATGAAAAATATTTAGTAAGCGGTTACAGATCTCTCTAGGTAAAATGTGGTCTTGACTTCCAGTATTTCCTGGTCGGATGCCGCGTAATGCCAAAAAAACTGCTAGCGGAGATCCCATACAGAAGAAATTTTCAACCTAAAATGAAAAAAGCCATTCTAAATTTACAAAATGATGGAGTGTTATTTTCATAGAATCTGAAGATAACATTATATAATAAAATATAAGCAACAACGTCACCTCTATTTGTTTTAAGTAAGTTTTGTCTACATTACAGTCTATTTTGTCTACTGTCTACAGCCATTAGTGATTTTATAATAATTTACTTCCAGGAGGGTTTTCATTATTTTAAAATATACAATATACAAATTAAAACTGAGGGAAGGAGGGCGGTGAGGAGAAGTCTGTCACTGTGTTTCTATCCTAGTCAGGAACACACTGAGCTAGGATGGTGTGATGGGCCAAGATCACTGCTGTTCCCAAGAAGAGGGGAGCCTCCAACTCTGAGGGCTTCACGGAGGTGCAGCATGCCAAGGCCGGTGTAAGACAGCGAGGATTTCTACAGCTGAGGCTAGAGTATCACTGCTGGGAGAACGGCAGTCAAGACTGATAGATACACAGACTAAAGCAGAGAGAGTGGTACTGGATGATGTTTCAGAAAATAGGTAAGACTGAAAAACTGGGTGTGGGAGAAAATCTACTTGGGATGATAACGCTCAGATCTCTGACTGTTTAAGGAAGATAGTCTTTTTTTTTTTTTTTTTTTTTTAAAGATTTATTTATTTATTATATATGAATACACTGTAGCTATCTTCAGACACACCAGAAGAGGGCATCAGATCTCATTACAGATGGTTGTGAGCCACCATGTGGTTGCTGGGATTTGAACTCAGGACCTCTGGAAGAGCAGTCAGTGCTCTTAACCACTGAGCCATCTCTCCAGCCCCCTAAGGAAGATAGTCTTAATTTACTTTTTAGGTAGTAAAGAACAGAACTTGACCCATATTTGAGGAGTAGTGTGTGAACATGCCCCCAAATTGGGATACTACCAATTTGGAAAAAAAAAAACCCTCTCTTAAGACAAATGAGGCAAGAGACAATCTCAAGCAGCACATGCAGCTGTCTCAATGGGAACACTCGAGGATGGAAGCAGGTTCCCACTCCTGGATGGAGATGGGTGAGAACAACTGGAGTCTGCAGGACTGCAGTTCCACTGCCACTAAATCTCATTTCTCTAAGTTTGAGGTCTTTGTAGTCTGTGGCTGACCAGACGGTCAGAGCAGCATCTTTCCTCACCCACAGCTACATCACTGTAGTGGCATATGAAGCCAAAAAGTGAATGAGCTTGCCTGGGTGTGCTCAGAACATGGACAGTTCTACATTTAGTCAGCAGGAGGAAGGGGGAACTCTAGAGGAGAGAGTGAAAGACCGACCCAGAATAAAAAGGCATCATGCAAGTCAGAGTCTCATCTTAATATCCCATCATATCACCCTAACTATACTGGGACTGTCTTGGCCTCCAACTTTATACACCTGTGACTTTCTCCAAAGAGACTAGAGAATGACTTCTAAATGAAGAAACAGGCATGAATATTTATTTTGAATGAATATTCTGAAATGGTGCCTTCATGTTCCTGAACCTGGAGCCCTCGAATGTGTTATCACCAAAGCTGTGCCCAGCCCAAGGAGAAGCACTGCAAACACCAGGGACACAGAGGATACAATCCAGCTCTTCTGTAAAATGAGAAGAGAAGGGCTGGAAGAAATAGAAAATCAAGTCACACATTTGGCTCATGTCTGTAATCCCAACACTCATGAGACTGAGGCAGAACTGGCAGATTGAGGCCAGCCTGGGCTACACTGTAATTTCAAGATTAGCCTGGGCTACTTGGCAAGATTCTACCTCAAAAGATAAAAAGAAGGGTTGGGGTGGGGATTGGCTCAGTGGGTAAGAGCACTTACTCTTTAAGCAGAAGGACTTAAATTTGAATCTCCCAAATTCAAAGCAAATCCTGGGTGTGGTTATGCATGCCTGTGGCCCCAGGGTTGTTGGGCAGTAGAAGAATTCTGAAACCCTACAAGCCAGCCACCCAGTTCCATCTAAAGGCAATACGGTAGGTGATAGAGGGAGACAGCTGGCTTTGTGCTCTGCTCGGTTATGTATATTGGGCAAACGCCTGCATACTCAAGTGCAGACACCGAATACACACACACACTCATGTACATATACACAGGCGCACACTCACACCAGCCACCCAATATACCAAAAACGGGTGAGAAGAGAAAGTTATGACACTCTGTGCACAATGCTTCCTGATTGGCTAGTCAATCCTTCCATATCGTATACTTATGATGACTGCAGTGTGAGGGACATGCTGAGGACTGCACTGTTCTCTCATAGGAGGTTAAAGACTGCTTTACTTATGACTGCAAAATAATCAAAAGATTTAAAAATCATTTTGACTGTGTACATGTATGGTCTGTATGTGTGTGTGGGGCATGTGTGTACCATGACACACATGTGGAGGTCAGAGAACAATTTCATAAAGTTGATTGTCTCCTTCAACCTGATGTGGGCTGCAGGGATTGAAGTCAGGTCACCAGGCTTGCACAGCAGGAGACATTCCCTGTTGAGCCATCCATCCCACTAACCTCCAAAGAGTTTTGAAGACAAAAAAGAACTTCAGGTGTTTACTTTAGCTCTGTATTTATTCAGATATGAGTAAACAACTGGATTCAGAACTGTTCCATGGCTTGGCTAATATCACTAACTGGACAGGAAAAAAAAATCACAGGCAAACCAACGTGTAACTGTGCGCATCACACACTGACACTGGTCACCGCTCTCAACAGTCAACTCAGAGAGGATGGACACTAGCATTCTCAAGTCACTATCTGATGGCTATCCACACAGAGAAACTTCTGTTCTCTTCGGACTCCTTAAGTCCCAAGTATAATTCATCGGGTTCTTAAGATACTTCTCTTTAATCCAGACTTCTCTTTTCCTCTGAATAACTGTGAGGAGTCTTTTTTAAGCTATGTATGACTTGTATCAAAAGAAACTCAACTATAGCGTACAGGTTCTAGTCATGTGGTATGAAATTTACGATCACAATATACTTACTGTGTTCTAACTCTCTACTAAAAGGGTTTACTTTATCTACCGGGTGCATTAGTATTTTTAGCATTAATTACATATGATCATGTAGGTAGAGCTGGAATTCAAACTGTAGAGTAGCATAACTCTGAGAGCATATTCCTTAAACATATGCTTCAGACTTCCCATTTCACCTCCTGTGAGTCCTAGGCCTTCTGCCTTGAGCATGCTGGCCAAGTACTTTGCCACTGAGTTATGAGCACAGCTCAACAATGTGCTTTTTTGCCCCTCCCCCCATTGGATATTTTATTTATTTACCTTTCAGATGTTTTCCCCTTTCCCCATTCCCCCCTCCCCCCACTCCCATAATCTCCCTATCTCATCCTACTCTTCCTTTTGGCTTTTATACCATTTTAATTACATGCAAGTATTAAGGTCAGTTCTAGATTGAAGAACTAGCAATACAATAGATGCAAATAGTCAAGGACCAAGCAAGACAATAAACACAAATAGTCAAAGAACAAGCAAGGCAATAAACAAAGGCCCATGATCACTCCCATGATCACTGTTTCTAAGGGCTTATCAGGATGACCAAAATATCTGTGCCTACATCCCTGTCCTAGCCCAAAGTCATTTTCATACCTGAAGTCTACTTCTTTGTTATAGCCTAAGTTTTATATTCTTGCCTGAAATTATTTCTTTGTTCTAGCCTAAGATTTAGATTCCTGCCTGAAGCCCATTTCCTTGTCCTTGGCCCATGTCAGATTCCTGCCAAGCAGACCCAAAAGCTCTCCACATCCTCCCCCTTTTTTATTTCATAAACAAGACTGAGCCTGTCTTAGGTCATTCTGACAAGGATGTCTTCATTACCCATCATGAAATATGCATTATCCAAAGTATAGGAAGCGGGTGTGGTGGCCATTCCAAAATGGCACCTGAGGCTAACACCTGACTTCCTCATACGCCCCTGAAGAAGCCACGCCCACAGGCAATATTGCGCAGGCTCACTGCTATGCATAATCGGGCCGTCTGCTACGTAGGGCAACGTCAGATCTTGCCATACCCATTGTCGTATCACATGCACCGACGTGGCAGGCTCTGATTGGAGAAGGCAGAGGGATTTAAGGGCGGTGGAGGAGAGGCTGGGGGCTTTTTGAAGAATGTAAGGGTTCCTGAATAACCTGCGTTGGGAGAAGAACTCCGTGTGTCACTGTTTTTTTCCGTGGGTCGGAGTGGGCAGCGACACCAAAGCAATGCACTTATGTCTTAGGTTGGTAAGGCTCTGTGCAGAATCTTACCTGTCCTTGGCTTGCCAGCCTGTTAAATTAATAACTCTGTATGGGGGTCCATTTTCAGTTTTAAGCCATGTACTTTGGCCGCCAACATGTCCATGTTGTTAAAGACAAGCTTTCACACGATGGGCAGGAATAAAAGTATTCCCAGGACAAGAAGGGCTAGAGTGATCAAGCTATATATGCCATTCTTGAAGCTTTGTCAAACCATGGATAATTTTATCAGCATTATCTGCAGCTGATGATGAGCAAAGCTCAGCAAAGCAGCATTCTTTTTTTTTTTTTTTTTTCCGAGACAGAGTTTCTCTGTGTAGCCCTGGCTGTCCTGGAACTCACTCTGTAGACCAGGCTAGCCTCGAACTCAGAAATCCACCTGCCTCTGCCTCCCAAGTGCTGGGATTAAAGGCGTGCGTCACCACTGCCCGGCAGCAGCATTCTTTAAATTCATAATCTCACTATGCAAAGTTAAAACATTCAGAGAGGTGTTAACATTATGCCAAATACCCTGCAAGTGTCTTTAAACTTCTTCCTTATTATAATGACTATCATGAATTTTAGAAGTAACACAACTCCACTGGTATTTGGCATGACATTTGAGATGGTTCCTTACTCTTAAACTCTGAACCTCCTTTCAATAATTTCAATCTGATGTTCCAAATGTCTATCTAAATCCTCTTGTATATCTAACACATTAGTAACTTTTTTTTTCCAAATGATTAAAAAAGTCTTAACTTCTTGTATCAAAGAAATTGCAGAAGCAGTGGTGCTGGCAATTAATGTAGTTGAGGATGGCCTTGTTGGACATTAGTGGGAGAGGAGGGCCTTGGTCCTGGCAAGGCTGGATGCCCCAGTATGGGGAATTCGAGGGTAGAGAGGCAGGAATGGGTAGATGGGTGGGGGCGCACCTTCATAGAAGTAGGAGGAGGGGGGGATGGGATGGGGGCTTTTGGGGGGGAAGGAATAATATCTGAAAGGTAAATAAAATATCCAATAAAAAAACAGATAATGGAACTGGCTATTGCAGTCGAGCATTTGAGACTTTCTGTTAACAATTTAATATTATTCATATTACTGGGATTCCTTAAAATCCTCAAGGACAAGGTATTGTGGAAGGGGCCCGTGGAACTTTAAAACAATATCTTCATAAAATAAAAAAGGGGGAGGTATATTCCGGTATACCACAAGTTTATTTAAATCATGTTCTTTTTATTTTAAAATTAAAAAAAAAATCTGGATGCCAAGGAACTTTCTGCTGAGTGTCTATGGCACCCTACAACTAGACATACTTATGCCTAGGTGAAAAGGAAGGATCTACTTACTGGCATATGGCATGATCCTGATCAGGTATCTAATACAGGGAAGAGGGCATGTTTGTGTTTTTTCTGCAGGATGCTGAAGGAGCATGGTGGCTGCCAGAGTGACTGGTGAGACATGCTGATGCTGGGACAAAGAAAGAATGGGGCTGACCTGTGAGCTTGCTGAGTGCCCTGACAATGGCGACTGGAAGCTGTATTGGACATATGTTCCTGACCCATCTTTGCTTTCCTATATCCCAGATGGGACAAGCTGCCTTGCCTCAAATTTTTAGACCTTGTGGGACAGAGAATCAAAAAGAGAAGTTATAATAACTCCTGTATTTTTCTCAAATGTGACTAGTTATTTGGACTCAATCATGTACTGGTCTAGAAAACAATGTGCTTTGTAAATGTGTAAGTTAAAAGAAAAACAGTGTGTGTGGGGGGAGCCAGAGAGATGGTTTAGTGGCTAAGAGTACCTATTCTTTTACAGAGGACCCCAGTTCAGTTGCCAATAACAAAAGACAGCTCAAAAGTGCATGTGACTCCAGTTACAGGGCTCTGGTATCATCCATGGCCTCTGCTGGCATTAGGCACATGTGTGGTTTACATGAAGACACTCCCTCATACTCACAAAAGTAAGTATCAGTTAAAGAAGAACCGAAAGCCAGAAGGTCAATGCAGTTTTTTTTCCTCTACCATCCATGTTTTAACCCACATTAAGGTACGGCAGAGATCAAGTGTCAGAGGCTCATGCCATCTTGTGTTTACAACGCAGATAAGGACATCTCCTTCCTGAGTGTGGTCAGTGCTGACACCCTCCCACCTGACACTTTACTAGATAGAGCACTGTCTTAACTAGTCCAATAACCGGTTTCACTCTGTCCCTGGCAAGCAGATGGCACTTCCTCTCCTCTCAGCCCATTGACAAGTCCTAAAAATTCCAGCCAAACTGAGCCTGTGACCCTTGTCTTGGGAAATGCCCAACTGTCTACCCTGACACACATCTGCCTCAACTTTTCCTCCTTTTATTTTCTCTTTTCTTTGACTTGGCTAAATGTAAACTGAGATGAGGAACAAGTGTTCATTCTTTTAAAGCCTTACAGGCAAAAGAAAGGCTACCCTCTGGTGTACTGCTGCTCTGTGCGCACAGCTGCAGCTAAAGGGCACCAATATAGTTACATCCTGGCACTGGAAAACCATCTTTATGCTGTTCTTTCCAAGTGTGCAAGTGCACATATATGCTCGATAACCACTCATGACTAGACTCTCATTTGTTTCATGACCCTTATCAAACATTCAAGAAGCACTGAGACAAGGAGAAGTTGATCTCCCTTACCTTAAATTTTAAGGCAGGTGTTTGTGATATGGATGGCGCCTTCAATCCATGCAGCCGATCTTCTATTTCCCTCAGCCTAGGAGGCAGTATGAGAACACACAGTTATAGTTTCACTACAAATACTACAGCGCTGAATTAGAGGTTTACTACTTTATGATGCAAATGATGGCCTTCACACTACCCTGCGGCACATACATAATCTATCTATCTATCTATCTATCTATCTATCTATCTATCTATCTGGTCTATGTAGCTTTAAAAATTACACTTTATCCTCTTCTGTTCAGCCTTTTTTAGAAAGTCTTCCCTTTTTCTAGATTTAGTGAGGAATTGTACAGGTCTTCTCATGGCTTTGCTCCCACCCACTTTAATTCTAAAGCTGCCATTGTCTGCCCACTACATGAGACGCTGCGGCTTGGGGCTTCTCTGCAGAGGACTGTTGAGTCATCGTCTCAGTTTTGCTCACATGGAATACATTTGCTTACCATTTCCTCCTCAACAGAGCGACAGCTCACCTTCTGATACAGACTTGCTCATGTGTTTCCTTAATTATTTTAAGACAGTCTCGTGTAGCTCAGGCTGACTCTGAGCTATCTAACTCTATCTAACAAGGGCCAGGATTACAAGCATGTTCCACCATGACTATGCTTGTTTTTTAATTTAAAATATTTTAGACTTTATTATTATTATTATTGGATTTTCAAGACAGGGTTTCTCTGTGTAGCCTTGGCTGTCCTGGAACTCACTCTGTAGACCAGGCTGACCTCCAACTCAGAAATCCGCCTGCCTCTGCCTCCCAAGTGCTGGGATTAAATGTGTGTGCCACCACTGCCCAGCTAGATTTGATTTTTAATTGTGTGTATGTGCCTATAAATGGAAATGCACTGCCTATATAGGCTGGAAAAGGGTGTCGGATGTCCTGTGGCTGGGTTAACAAGACTGAGCTGGCTGACATAGGTTCTGGGAATCAAAGTCAGGTCCAGGGCATGCTTCACCAGATTTATACATTTAAAATGCTGCTCTGAGCAGTGTCAGACTTAATTTCTTTCTTCTTTTTTTTTTTTTATGCAGATTTTTCTCTGTGTAGCCCTGAATGTCCTGGACCTCACACTCTGTAGACTAGACTGGTTTCAAACTCAGAAATCTACCTGCCTCTGGTAAAATGCCATTTTCTTCCAAGACTAAATCATAGGTCAAATCCCGAGACAACTATTCTTAAAAGTAAAACAAAGCCAACACTTTGTGAGTAAAAGTTCATCAGATAACTGTTTTTATACAATGCTAAACTATCAGAATTGGTGTTTTTCATTGTAGACTTGGATCAGTAAGTGGATGAAAAAGATGAGAATGCAAATATATAGCATATACTTAAGATAATGTAGCAAAGAGATTTTTACTTCAAATTTTAACTACGTGTTTTTCTGGGCACGTGTAGGTACAAAAGAGGGCCCTGGATTGTCTGGAGTTGGAGTTACAGGGAGCTGTGAGCAGGCTGATGTAGGTGCTGGAAACTGAACTCTGGTCCTCTGAAAGACTCAACCATGAAGCCATCTCTCCAGACTGGACTAAGGTTTTCTCTTACGAACATTAACAATTCCATAAAGGCATTTTCAGCTTCTTCAAAGGCTAGGGTTGTTACCGTCGTTTTGTTATATAGAGCTCGTCAAGAAGATGCCGCTCCTCATAGCTCATCCATCGCTCGTCAGGGAGCTCCTCCTCCTTCTGCAGCAGCTGCTCATAAAGTCGAACCGGATTCCAGCCCATCATGATGTCATAAGTGATTACACACCCCAAGGAATGGGACACTATTGAGACTTTCCCCCCTTTTTCTTCAAAGTCTGGATTCCGGGAACAGAAAAGGGAATATAATCGATTCAGCTCTTGCTGAAGGCCTTTAACTAGCTGTTTGAAATAAAAAAATATAATATTAGACTTTTCACTGAGTGCTAGCAACTTTAGTACTAAATGCAAATTTATTAAGAAGAAAACAAACATGACAGATGAACTATAACTAGGATATTAAATTTATTCAGGTACTTTAAAAAACTAGAAGAATAGAGGTACATATATGGTGCAAACTGTATCATCACCACAGAATACACCACAGGCAGGTTACCTACAAAGGTCCTTTTGTAGGCTTTAAGTAAATGACACTAGCCAGCTGTCTTGTAGATGGGGAAAAAAATCCTTTCTTTTAGGTTTCAATAAGAGCTCCAAAGACTCCTAGAAATTACTTCAGTTTATCTGACTATGTGTCAATTCTAAATTTTTATAGTGTGCAGGCTTTGGTTATAGTAAATATTTTAAAAGAATATAAATTTGTGATGGATATACTTTGTCTCTGTGAAGCTGTTTCCCTTGAAGTTGAACAGCAGCAGACAATACTGAGATAACACTGCCTTTTCTGAATCCACTAGAATAACACTGTTTATCACTCCAACCTGTCCTGGACCTGACCTGAAGGTTAGTGCAGTCCTCCTTACTGCTTCTTCTACTTGATTACAAAATTTCAGTTTTATCTGTTTTATTTCAATTCTTAATAAGCTAGCTGTTGCTCTGACAGCCCCTTCCCCCACCCCTCTCTTCTTTCTCTCTTCTCTCTCCTCCCTCTCCCTCTCTCATAGCTTCTAATTTCAGTCATGTTATATTAACAGACAACCAAACTCCATCATCTGCTTCTCAACATTCTTCACCTGAATGCATAGACTGGCATTCACTCCTGTGTTTTAGGACTGGAAGGCTCAGGGACAGCATGCATGAAGGCCTGGTGTCCTTTGCTGACATCCTGGAGTACAATAAAAGCTAAGTTGGGCTACTGAGACTGTGCGGTGAGTCTGATGCATATCTTCTGCTGACGAGGCAGAGAGAGGACAAGAATTCCACACTTTAGTGGAAACTGCCCTGCGAATCCCACACGTATTAGAGTCACTGAGACTGTCAAGAGCAGACTGGTAGGCTCTACCTCTGACTTCTTGACTCAGGCTCTGGAGGCCCTGGGAGCTAGCATTTGTACTAACTTCCCGGAAATGTTGGTGCTGCTGGCCTGAGAACTCTACTTTAGGAACTACAGTTTCAGGACAAATGGCCACTAAAGCCTTTAGATGGACTGCAGGTGACTTTCAGGTAGGATTACAGACTGTGCGTGCGATGTCAGTCTGCATGGTCTTCACTAAAGGAGCTGTAATGTAATTCTTTGGAGTCAGCTCTTATGCTATCAGCCATCCAAAACAAAACAAAACAACAACAACAACAAAAAACAAACCCAACAAAACAACTTCCTTACTTACAATCCATGCAGTGGTTCCAGCAAGAGTGCACATGCATGTGTTTTGCCTGGGATTGAACCCAGGACTTTGTGCACGCTAAAGGAAGTGAGACACTGACCTAGCTTTGTGGTTATTATTGAAGGTCTTGATTAAGGTTTAAACCATGTAAACATGTAAATACTTTGGTACACTGGCAAAAAGCACATACTTTTCATGGTTTTTAAAAAATGTAACCCTCAAGAAAGTGTGAACTGAGAAGGACTAGCTGAAAACAGCCCTGTTCCTCTAATATGGGCTCTTCTGTAGCCATTAACAAAGTTACAGTTTTTCCCTTGAGAATCTCAATTTCAGAGTCAGGAGACCAAGAGGTGACCTAAATTAACTGCTGTGGAGATGAGAATCCCTTCTGTAGCACAGTTTCTGGTGGGTGGTAGCTTGCATCTATGGAGTCTCTTGTTTCCATGTTGAAGGGAGTGTCCATTCTTTTAAGACAACTTTGCAACTAAAAAGGTCTTCATCACAGTAAACAACATGTTCCTTCTACTCACTGATCATTATTTCACTTTCTATGTTAAAGAGTAACACAAGGGATTGCTTTTTTAGGATTATTTTCTATTTTACAAGTGCTTTGTTTGGATGTATGTCTATGTAGCACATGTGCCTGAAGGATGTCAGTCAGAGGAGGAGGTTTATGATCCCCTGGAACTGGAGTCAGGATTGCTCTGAGCCACCATGTGGGTGCTGGGAACTGAACAAGGGTCCTCTGCAAGAGTAACAAGTGCTCTTACTGCTGTGTAGTCTCTCTAGCTCCAACATGGGGGATTGTAATTTACAGAGTTTCCTTTTGTAAACAAACAAGCACTTTTGCCCACCTCTTAGTATGAATTCCTTTTGTTCTTCACAATGCTTTAAGAAGTACCACCCACAATTCCCTGATGGTATCACCTAGGAGAACTGTTAATTTAACATTGGACGAACTGACTCACAACCTCTAAGGGGACAGAAAACTGTTCTCCCCCCTTAACTCTGATATTTTGTTTCTTCACTTTTTATTAAAAAAAAAAACTTGAAAATATGAAACATTACAAAACAAAATTAGTACAATCAAATGTCTGAGCTGGAGCCGCACCCTGTTCTTAAGAGGACCAGTGTTCAGCAGGGTGGCTCGCAGCAGCCTGCTAACTCTAGCTCCCTGGGAGCCGCTGTCCTTCTCTGGACTCCACAGGACTTGGGCTCACCTGCACATTCCCCTCCTCATAACACATAATTTAAAAAATCGACACATTATGTTTATTTAGAGTCTTCTTTTGCTATCAATTACCACATTTGTGTTCTCTCTGCTTCAATAAATATGTAAACACATAACTTCCCCAAATTTTTGGCAATTACTTGAGGAGTTTAGTATATACATTGTCTTCTTTTATCCCTTAATACTTCCTTGTACATTCCCTCAAATTACGAGTATTTCTAGTTTATTTATCCATGCCACAGAGCACTATTTGGATCGACTTTTTCTAATCTACTGCCCTTAACCCCACACTTGTCACCCTTCCCTGCAGCTTCCTCATCTACTACAGCAGAGAACAAGACAGAGTACTCAGGAGATCTCTTCACCTCCTGTATTCCGGACCGCTTCCTGTACCTATGGTCTTTATGACACTAATGGTTTAAAAGAATTCAGCTGTAGTCCTGGGCCTTGTTTTTTGTTTCTCAGGTATTTCCTCAGTATTATGCTGCTGCTGCACAGGGGATGGTGCATCCTCCACAAGGCATCCCATCCAAAGGGACTGTAAGTGTCCACCTGTCCCTTGGGAAAACCCAGTATAGATGCTGCCTGATTTCTCCTGTGTGTAATTATAGCTCTCCTTTATGGACCAGTAAGCAGTCTACAGGGATGCAGTCTAAGACCAGGCAATTAGTTTGCTCCTAAACAAACCACTGCCCCTGAGTCAATGTTCACTGATGATTCATGTCCAGTGTCTGTGTACCCAATACTGCCATGCCAGCTGTAAAAGTGATTTTCCAACCCCAGTCAGGTTTTTGTTCTAAAAGCAAGAGACCTATCTGCTTCCCACTTATTTTCAAATTATAATCAATGTGAATGTTAGATTAAAAAATGGTTTGCACTTCTTTACTGCACTGTCATTATTCCATCCCCACATTACAAGTAGCAATAATTCTGGTAGTAACAGCGACGACCTGGGTGCCCAAAGAGCTTCAGATCCAGGCACTGGCTCCTATCCTTGTCACCTGCCATTATTTGTCTGAACACTTCTTTAGCTTATGTCATAAACTACTTATGTTTTGGTTTCTGAATCAGCTACATTCACAAGGAATTGTAATTTCTCTTTATGAGAAAAACAGTACTACAAACATCTGGATGTTAGGTGTGTTCACTGTGACAAGGGGTATTTTTGTTTCTTTGCTATTTTAGTGTACATGACTAGGAAGTGTATGCATGTATGCAATCATAGTCACCTGCACATGCGCGCACACGTGAGAACACACACACACACACACACACACACACAGAGATTAACTGTGTGTGTATTATACACTTATTTTTATTATTCTATCATTTTTTGAGATAGGGTTTCACTCTGTAGTTCAGACTGGCCTTGAACTCATGGCAATCTTTCTTCCTTAGTCTTCTGAGTGTTGGGAATACAGGTGTGCACCACCATGTACGTCCCTCTTGCCTTGTTTTGAGACAAGGTCTCTCTGTGTAGCTCTGTTTCCTGAGTGTGGGAGCAACGGTGTGTCCTGCCAGTTCTGGCCTTTCTCTGTATTTTTAAGGAGCACCAAGTGGTTGGTCTTATCAGGCCAGGCCCATCTGTGAAGCACTTGGTCCGGAGCTGACAAATTTACTATTAGAAAGCATCTATCTGTTGTCACTGTAAAGTATAGCAAACATGACCAGCTGGTCAGGACGCTTACCTCATCCCTATAAAGCGGGCTGGTATAGTACATGATGTCCATCGCGCTACTGTTCAGCATGTCCCTCAGGCCTCGCACTTTGTCGGGAGTAATGGAATCAACAGTGTCTGTGAGAGCAGAACAACCAAACCAAACTCAACAAGCTTACAGTGACATTTACATCTCCTAAAATACATCGGTATTTAAATATTAAACATTAGTAGGGCTCCTTCCTTCTTGTAAAATATCTAAGATGAAACTAAACAAAACCAAACACTAAAAAGTAAAAGACAACAAAAAGAGACACAAAAAGGAAAGGAACGTGAAGGAAGAGGGCCATTCTTAATTTTTTGGGTTCTATTTACCTTGAGCCTGACTATGCCCATCTGGCATCCTGGCACTGCTAACAAAAAACTGGCAACAAACAAAACTTTTCTTATGCTTCATATTTATCTATCTCTGGTGACTTGATGACTCTATGGCCATGCACTGTCAAATCCCAGATACAAACAAAGGTGAACAAACCCACTATGGGCTCAGAAATTGGACATTTGTGTAGCTGTGTAGTGCTTACAGAAGTTCAGAAGGGCGGATGAAGCCTTAGGCCCTCAGTCGCTGCACTGCTCAGCAACTGTTTAATGTGTCTACAGTCTGCAGTTTAGCCCATCACAGTAAGGACCAGAAGGCTCCATGATAAAGACCAAGACTCTCTATGTGCTCTGAACTATTCTCTCAAATATTTTCTAAAGTGCTGAAAGTTGTGGTCTTCATGCTAAGCCTTTGGTCCAGCTGATATACAGAGCAGACATCTTTCTCGTTTAACCATTTCCCCCATAGGATAACCAGCTTCAGCACTGGGCTGCAGCACTGCTCTACTGTGGTCAGGCTCCAGCATCAGCAAGGAATGTGTGAGGCACGTGCTGCAGCCCTGGTTTATCTGCCCAGCTTTGTCCTGACATTAAAGTGTTTCCATTTCAAAAGTTAAGTTGCTCCAGCCACCGAGGAGGACGTGACTCCCTGACTCAGTTCTTGGCTATTCTGGGCCCTTTGTTCTACAGTCATTTCAGTGTCAGCTTTCCAAGTTCTGTGAAAATCTACAGACCAACTTGAGAGTTAGCATCTCTAGAATATTCAACCATTTGATGAGAAAATCAACTTTGTACTTAAATTTTCTATATTTTAATAGTACTTATACTTTAATATTTAAACGTATAAAATTAAGCTACTTAAAGTTACATATTTTATATAAAAGTTGTATATTTAAGTTATTTCTTGGTGTATTGCACTTTTGATGTTATTTCTATTGTTGCTAGTCTACAGAAGCACTTATTTTTGTGCATAAATCCTCTATGTCATAACCTTGCTAAGTTGATCGGTTCTAATGATTTTTCTGTATTTTTTGTTTTGTGTGTGTGTGTGTATTCTGATCAGATAGCATATGACCTGTAAGCCAGAACTGATGCTTTCAATTCTTTATTCCTGTCATCCTTTCTTCATGTATTACTGTGTGCAGAGAAAGCAGCATGAAAATCTTTGTTTTTACTCTTTTACTACCAGTTATTACACAGGTACTTGCCATAGCATGCTTTTATTTTGAAATGTATGCCGAGTAAGGCTGATAATGAATTTTAATACTTGTAGAGTTTTATGTCACCAGGACTTCCATGGTTTGCCTTAAGTTCTGGTAGTCCCTGGCTTGTTTTCTGCGCCTGCAGTTTTGCCCTTTTAGCTGTTTTATGATTGGAAGTTGAAAGAACAGGTTCTTTCTGGCTGGCTTCTTCCAGTTATCTTAGTGCCTTCAAAACTATCATCACATCACTAGGTGACGCCCAGAATCCCAGGGCTTAGGAGGTTAAGGCAGGAAGACTGCGAGTTCAAGGCCATCTGGGCTACAAAGGTCAGACTGTTCAAAAACAAACAAACAAAGAAACAAACAAACCCCAAAAAACAAAACCAAGTAACTGGGAAATGAGAGGTTATATGTGTGTGGCGAAGCACCGTGAGGAAGGTAGGTGCTGGTATCATAGAGACCTAAATCTCCTCCATCTCCAAATCACAAAGGATGGACACACACACACACACACACACACACACACACACACACACACACAGAGTGATCTATGAAGTCTACATGGCAGTCCAGTCCAAAGACACAAGTCAATGTTGGTAATTTTAAAAACATGTTTCCCCTCAAATATGTTCTTGAATAATCTGGAACAAAAAGTGAATATACCCTAAGACAACTGAAAAGATTTGTTCATGGTATGTATGTCCAGTTGGTTGGAACTTGTAATATAAACCATGCTAGCATTGAACTCACAGAGATCCTGCGTTACCCCTCAAGTGTTGGGATTAAAAGCATATGCTACCACACCTGGCGAGGATTTTGTTCTTAATCAAAATATTTTTAAAACTTTGTACATTTACTCTAGAACAGGTTTATCACTGGCTAAAATCCTTCAATTTCAAACAAAACATACCTCCATCAAGAGTAAGCTTTGATCGCCATTCAACAGGCAGAAACTCAACATGTGTTGCATGGTTGGAAAAATGTTTTTCTTCTATCTTCCTTGCAGCCTCTCTCATCCTGAAAGAATAAAGCAAACAAGTAAACATAAGACAAACTCTGAGGATAGCTTCAAACACGTGCTAAAATACCTCACAGTGTTCACGTCCATCTCCAGGTAACTCTGTCCAACCGTCTCCCGCTGACTGTGACACTCAGCTGTAACTCAGCACTGCTGTGCCTCAGTTACGTTCCTGTCACTGAGGACCTCCACTGCTCCCACGTACAGGACATTCTAGATGGCCTGGCTCCTGGGGATGTGTGAGCGCAGGGAGTATGTCCACGACTGTGCTCACCTCCACGCACCATCCAGTCACGGGTTATCTCACTGCAGCTCCTTTAACTATTTTATGTTTAATTAGTATATAATTAGATCATTTCCTTTCTCTCTTCCTCTCCTCCCGCCAGCATCTCTTATATCCTAGCACTCACCTCTCCTGCTCTCTCAAATTATGGCCTACTTTTCTTGAATTATTATTGTTACACACACACACACACACACACACACACACACACACACACACACAAATAAATGTATAAATACAGCCTGCTGGGTCTACTTAGTGTTGCTTATGTGTATGTCATTTCAGGTCTGACCATGTGGTACTGGATAACCAATTAGGGGGCTCTTCATGAAGATGACTAATTTCCCCTCCCTCCAAAGTAGTTAATTGTCAGTAGCTCTTCCTCTAGTGATGGCCCTCACGAGATTTCCAGCATCCATGTTGGCATGTCTAGTGGTGGTGCCACGGTTTGGTCATACTGTGGAGGTTTCACAGGTGTGCCTTCCCTAACAGGACACCATCTTGCACAAGGATTCCCCTGATTCTTGCACTCTTCCTGACCCACAGCCCCTTATCTTTTCTTTATAATGTGATCTGCAGGGTTTTTTTTTTAACTTAAAAAATTAAGGTATCAGTGAATTTTTTTCTCAGTTATGTGAATTTTACTACATGGATAAGATTATGATCGGTGCAACACAATGAAGATGGTGAACAGGTCACTGTGAAAACCTCTCATGTATCCCTTCAACAGGTACATCTTCCTTGCATGGTTTAAACCAAATCGCAGATACCACATCATTTTATTTCTGCTTCTATTTTCTTCATGCAAACACTGAACCTAAGGTTTCAAATCCTTGAAGCAACTGCTTTACCAGAGTTACAACCTGCACATGTGAGGTAAATGCTCTACCACTGAGCTACGTCCCAGCTCTCTTATCTCTAAATAGCATATTTTTCTAAAATAACATCTATTCGATATTATGGTGTTGCAATTGAGTAAATTTTAATTTTAGCAAGCATGTAGTTCAGTGGCCTAGTTCCTCCAGCTGATTATAAAAACTATTATAACATTCTATATATTTATAACATTAAACTTTTATAACATTAAAACATTTTATATTTATTTTATGCTTCAAATACTACAGTCCATTCACCACAGAGGGTACACAGGTTTCAATTGTCTGTTAATTCACACCCCCCACACCCCTTTGTCTGTAGAGCTTTCTATAGTCTGTTTGCTAACTGCATCCATGTGATGTTATTAAGATGGTCTTCCTATTGTACAGCCCCCGTGAGGTGGTAGTGAGATATGGAGGCCAAGCAGTTGTCAGTGAGTTTACAAAGATTTGCCTCACTTGTACCTAAAGAAATTAAACTTCTCTTTTACTAAAGATCTTAGGGAGGCTATACCAGCAAACCTACTTCTCACGGTCCTCCATATCTAAGCACAGGATGTATCAGGACAGAATTATTATTATTATTATTATTTTTTTTTTTTTGATTTTTCGAGACAGGGTTTCTCTGTATAGCCCTGGTTGTCCTGGAACTCACTCTGTAGACCAGGCTGGCCTCGAACTCAGAAATCCGCCTGCCTCTGCCTCCCAAGTGCTGGGATTAAAGGCGTGCACCACCAACCGCCCAGCTCAGGACAGAATTATTATGCCACGTAATGTATGACTCATCATAAAACTAAGTCAGAATTGGATCTATGAGATGCCTACAATAGAAACCAAAAGACTGACAATTAAGGTGTGCCAGTGTCCAACGCAAAACAACCTGAGCTGCACTGTACTTTTAATCTTTCAGTGGGTGCTGTGGTTTCACAGTGCAGCAAGCTCAATGCCTATGTACACAGGTTACTTAGATCTAACTCCTAGCATCAGATGGCATTCACTTCAGGAATAGGGAATTCTGCTGGCAGCCTGAGTCTGATAAACTGTGCTTTCAATAGTGACTGACTGTTCTCAGTCACTGTAAGTCTGTGCTCATCAGTTTGCTTTAGTTTGGCAAAGAGCCAAATTAATGGTGTGACCTTTAACCCTAACAGCCAGTTAACACAGCACTGAACAACTTCTTTTTTTTTTTTTTTTTTCTTTTTTTTTTTAAACTTTATTTATTTATTATAAGTACACTATAGCTGTCTTCAGACACCCCACAAGAGGGCATCAGATATCATTGCAGATGGTTGTGAGCCACCATGTGGTTGCTGGGATTTGAACTCATGACCTCTGGAAGAGCAGTCAGTGCTCTTAACCACTGAGCCATCTCACCAGCCCACTGAACAACTTCTGAAACACACAAATCCCCACACAAATATCCTGAGAAGCTTCTAAAGACGATTTAGAATAAAGCTAAGTACTAGCCAATTAAGGAGGCAAATAACCTGCCTTGTGTGTTAGTAGCCACTGACTTCTGGGTAAAAGTCTAGAGTTGTTTCCTCTGGAGCAATGAGTGGGTAGAGTATTTAAATTAAATAATTAAAGTAATTAAAATTGTCAGTTTAAACAAGTTTTAATCATCTTAGAGTTCGACAACTTTGAGCATTTTCAATTTCTGAAGCTTATAGAGTAAGGAACACTTAAAACCAGATCTTTTCCTGCTGTTGACCTTAAATCAAGTAAATACATTGAGTAAGCTTTCTTATCCTCCTCTCTCCTGCAACGAAGGGTGAAGTCAGACTTCATCTAGATATAGTCACTCTTGGTTTGGTCCTGAAACGTCACTGAGGTTAGAGAGCCGGTGCTGGGAACATGGAGCGGAGGGTCCGTGCACCTGCTCATGCCATAGGTAGGACTCGGTACTCACATGGCTGTGTTTTTGATGATTCTTCCTTGGTCCATCTTCTGTCCAATGCCATGTACAACAAACACAATATGAGAAGTCTGTGACGGCTTGTCTTCCAGTGTGGCTTCTTCTACATAACCTCTGTGAAGTCTGGTCCCACTGCTGGAGGCTGTGGGGAAATTACAGCCCTATGTTTACCACTTTCACAAAGGTTTAAAGAAAGAAAAAGTAGTAATAATAAGACTATAAAAAGTATTTCATTGGGTATACATAGAGAAAATAAACTTTGTAAGATAATATATGTTGGCATTTCCTGTCCTTGTCAGGTTTTCTGAATTTCTAATTCTGAGCTGATGAATGAGTGCACAGACCTTGATAAAAGTTTCACTTCACAGGGTTATTGTCACTGAACTATTTAAAATATAAATTAAAAACAGAATCTGAATTATCTACTTTTGATCCCCCAAATCTTGACAAGCCACAATAACATGTAACCATTACCTTTAGAAAAGCCCAGTTTTTGGGTAACAGTTCTCGCAATTTTGGATGTTGTTGCATCACTGTAGAGATAGACTTCATCCATGCTGTGCCAATCCACATGATTCCGACTCAGTTTGAAACTATGAACAGCTGTTGTATAAAAGAGAAGAATTTCAAGTTCTCCAAGACAGATCTTCCTTGTATAAGACATTCTAACACCCAGGCTTCTCATCAGTAGAGAAAATGTCACTAAAAACATTTATGTCACATTAAGTAATGCATAGAACCTTATAAATGATCACCAATGCTACAAGGAACAGCAGAGTGCCAGGTGTATGTAGCCAATATGGTTTTGACTATTAAGGAGCTGTATCCTCAGTGGTATGGCTCCTCTTCCTGAGGGATATGCATCTACTTAAAAATTTTCAACAGCCTTGACACAGAAACTTAAATTCTGTCCCTCTTGTTGATTTTACTAAAAATATCAAGATATGTAAAAATTTTACTTAATGTGAGACAAAAAAAAACAGTAAGAAGATAATAATGTATTAGAATATAAAGTATGTTGGGAATGGATAGTAAGGCCAGTTATCACTTGACACTGTTCATCACAGCAGAAATACAAAAATCAAGGCTTAAGAAGAAATTCATGTTTACACGGCATGACTACTGCATTTCTGTAACCAAGGTTATGCTTATGTGCACAAGGTCTTAAACCCAAGTGCAGATGGGGAATTCCCAAGCACATGAGGTCGGCACTGTGAACTGTTCACTTCTGCATGTCTAGTGCCTAATATAGTGTTTCGAGTGTGGGGCACATATGTAAATCCAGTAATAGTGAAGAAGCAATGACCTAAAGATTGATCTACTCTTATCAATTCATAATTTGATAATGCATGTACTTTGAAGGCTTAAATTTTTCTCTATATTGGGCACTTAGGCAAGAGACTCATATTCTTATCTTCTGAAAGCTGGTATTTATCATCACTGTGTCCAATTATCATTTTGAAATCTCGTGATGGCAAAAATTGTATATGCACTTTAGTCATAAAAACTTGACAAAGAGACTAATTTGCTCAAAAGCTAGTAACTGGCAGGGTACACCTGCTTTACCTGAAGATGAGTTGCAACTGACCTCAAGTTAAGAATACAGCTCTGTATACAGAGACACCCTGTCTCGAAAAACCAAAAAAAAAAAAAAAAAAAAAAAAAAAAA
>NW_021621003.1:4544783-4550956 GCF_004785775.1 Grammomys surdaster | reverse complement strand
AAAAAAAAAGAAAAAAAAAAGAAAAAAATACAGCTCTGGGAGGCTGGAGAGATGGCTCAGAGGTTAACAGCACTGACTGTTCTTCGAGAGGTCCTGAGTTCAATTCCCAGCAACCTCATGGGTGGCTCACAAGTATCTGTAATGGGATCTAATGCCCTCTTTTGGTATTCCTGAAGACAGCTACATTGTACTCATAAATAAATAAATCTTAAAAAAAAAACCAATAAAGTTCTAGGGTGGGAGATATGGCTTAGTGCTTAAGCTCCTTTAGAGGATCAGGGTTCAAATTCCTAGCACCTACATGGCAGCTCAGAATTGTCTCTAACTCCGTGGGGGTGGGGTCCTTGGCATGACATGGTGCACATATATATGCATGCACGGAAAATATACATAAGATAAAAAAATATTAAAAAAGAATACAGTGCTGTATAAGAGGGTTCAGTCCTGGTCAAGAGTACAAGGCATGCTGAGGTAGCATCTTCCCCATGAGAAGGCACAGTACACTAGAAGAAAATGCACTCCTTACATTACAAATAATTTGAGCTTTATGAAAATCAACTATGTTATTTACCTCTCAGGATATGTCACTAACCATATGTGTGTGTGTGTGTGTGTGTGTGTGTGAGTGTGTCTCACAGGACTAAGATTCAATTAATACAACATACACTAATTGCTTTAGTTCACAGAAAGCAACCACAGGGTCAGACTTTTAAACAGAAAGCTTTTTATAAACTAAAAGGATTAAAAATGTTGCAAGGGTTTAATAACCATTTACAAAGTAAATTTTTGTTGAAATAGTTCTGAGCTACATATGTTTAAAAGATTGAAACTGATTAAATATTTAGAGAAAAGTAAAATCTAGCAAAACTCTGTTCCTCTGAAAACCACTTATATATTGTCTTAACATCTTAAGAACATATACATGACACAAAATGAATATATACATACGTGTAATAATGTAAAACTAAGCCAAATAGCACAGCAAACACATTTTTAGAAAAGCTAGTACTTCTATGCTTTAAGCAGACTGCTCTAAGGCTGGGCGTAAGCTACACAGAGGAGAACCAGGCTTACTGTACCTTGGGAGCGCTTTCGCTTAAGACCTGTGGCGTCTGTGCTCTCCTTAAATCCTCTCCATTTGAACAGAGAAGGGAGGGAGAAGGGAGGGAGGTGGTAGACAACTAAGAAAGCAAAAACACTGAGCTGCAAAGTAAATTTAAGTGAGGTTTTCTATTCTGCCTCTTCCTTTTCATCCTAACTTTTAAAAACTGCATTTGACAAACATTATTCTAAATGCTTTCTAAAGTGCAACTCCTAGTTAACAACCAGTAAAGCAAAAATTACTTTAGTGTCTGTCAAATATATATGTTCTGCTTTTATTGAAAGGAACAAAGGCAAATAACACCTAAATTTACCAGTGACAGACAATGACATGATCATCATTTAATACCTCTGCATAGCTATAAGAAACCCAGGGCATTTTGAATGCTAAGAAATTTTCAGTATCATAAATACTGAAGATTATTTACATCACCAAATTTTGACGGCATAGCCAAGAGGTGATACACACTCTGAGATTACAACCATGTTTTAATCAGCTGATTCAGCTGGCCTGAAATAGCACAGTCCACTGAATGCTACCCATACTGAGGTATGATGGCTTCAAGATTGCTTCTGAAGTGAGGCTTCCTTTCATGACTGAGACAGCTGTTAACGACTTAAAAGTGAAAACATTTTCAAGAAAGTCAAATTGAAGGCTCTACTTTCAACCATCTCTTTTGGAAATATTAGTGATAATAAAACAAAAATAATTTCCTTAGGAGACATATACTGTGATACCTTGTAGGCACTAAGCAGACAACACAG
Source organism: Grammomys surdaster (assembly GCF_004785775.1). Lineage (NCBI taxonomy): Eukaryota > Metazoa > Chordata > Mammalia > Rodentia > Muridae > Grammomys > Grammomys surdaster. The sequence goes on along the minus strand of NW_021621003.1, from coordinate 4,549,090 downwards.
AAAAGCCAGGCAGAGAATTGATATTTGACAAATCAGTCTTAAAGCCAACATGTTCCTTGTAGAATTTTGCTAGTTATGTTACTGATAACATTCTTTATATTTAAGTAATTATTTTAGAACATTTGAAATGGAATCTTATAAATCAGTTTACTATTCAGTTAACAAATCACCAAATGTTTATGATTTAATTAAAATTTATATTCTAATATATTCAATTTTCACCCTCACTCCCTTTTATAGGAACTCAACATTCATAGGTTAAATACTGCTCAAATTAAAAAACGTTCATTTCTGTTGTATATACAATTGAAGTTATATGCAAAGATTTGTGCAATAAGGGTTTTTATGAAATTCTTACAAGGCACTAAAAACTACACCTACACATTAATCACTACATCTGCAATGCAATTAGACGGCTGTAGGACTATAACTAGGGCTAAAAGCTGGTGACAGCAGAGCTAGTAAATGCCGTCTGACACAGTAGGAAAGAACATGCAAACAGGCTTCTTCCTGTCTCGTTCTTCCGCGTGCTTTCTGGTCATTTAGGAACAGAGGTACTTAGGCCAGCAAACAAATAAACCAAATAAACTAGAAAAAAGCTGAGACATAGCTAGAGGGTTAGACAGACACAAACTTGGTTATTTACTACACAAAGAAACAAAGACTAAATTTTTAGGTCTAGCAATAAAACAAACCTGAACCAAATCCCACATTTACCAAATTGAGCTCTTGGGACACACATGGGCCACCTGATATAAAATCATGTGAACACTTTCAGAAAGCTGGTCAAGACACAAAATGAATTCTCGCCTTTCAAAAACAATACCATGACTCTAAGAAGATAAGCACACACTGTTACACAGCTTTTTACATCCAACAGAAATGTACTTATTTAAAACCTTTTTATAAAATTGAATGGCATGCTTCTTTACCTTTACAACTTATTTCCACTTGAAAATCACTTGCTAGAGAGCTTAATTCTTTTAACCCCAAACACAGAATTACAGGGGTTATTTCTCTTTTAGCAGAAGAAAAGCCTTTGCAAACTATCAGCTAAAGATCACTCATTGGTAAAAAATATCTAAGTTCTAGAAAGTTCTATTTCCTTTGTCTTTTGTTAAATATAAAGTTTAGTAGTCCCTATGTACTACTGCAACAGTATGCATGCAATCATTAATCTGAAGATGCTAGTTTATAAGCTGATAACATTTAATTAAATGTTTACATAGAAAAGTTTTGTTCAGTAATCAGAAAATTCTGAAATGTCAAATTACTCAGAATCATTTCTTTACTAATTAATCTTGCAAAGAAACTTTAATCACCATGTAACTCTGAATACAGTAAGTTTATGCACAAAGAGGGTAGGTTAATAATTCCTGTAAGAGAAACACGCAATCCCTTTTCCCTTTGTGAACACTGACTGGAAAACTAGGATTGATTCTTTTTTAGGTAGGGGCTTCCGTAGGTGGCCTCAAATGATCTCTGGCTGAGTACCTTCTCAAGCAATCAGAGTCTAGTCTAGACAAGTACCATGACGCGTAGCACTGATTTGGAAAACTCTTACTCTCAGGGAAAGCAGGTGGCCTTGTGCATCCCAAACTTGCTAACTACATCAGAACTCCAGCACCCTTTCTTGGACTTCGGGTAAATTAAACAAACTGATAAAAAAATAAATCATAAGATAGTAACTCCAAACTAGAAGATGGGGATCCTTAGCCATCAAAGACAGAAGAGAAAGCTGATTAACAGGTCTGAACACCTCCTCTGATTTTTTTTTTTTTTAAAGATAGGCCTTGGCTGTCGTGGAACAGTGCTACCCTCAAACTCAAGAGAGGCTGGTCTTATTGACTTCTCACCAGCTGCGTATGCTCACAGCATCCCTGACACTGCAGCCTCAGCATTCCTTGCTCTTTAACTTTTGACCCAGGACTTCTGTGTGGCTAATTATTTGGTGGTGAAGATTCAACCTGGACCTTACCCATGTGAGGCAAGCGCTTGGTGTGGCCTGCATCTGGACTACACCCTTTTCAAGTCCGCCAGCCTCCGCCTTTGACCACAGTTGCTAACATGGGTACATGCAGGCCTATCACTTTTCTATTTTTTTTTTTTTTTGGTTCCCACCTGTTCCCACCTGGTTTTTATTTTTCTGTTTCCACTTTCTTGATTTGTTTTTTGCGTTAACTGAAGATTTTCAGTATTTCATCTTAATTTGTGTCAGCTTCCTATTGGGGTAGCACAGTATCACCGCAGAACAGTTATCACAGGTGAGCGATTAACACTGGCACCCAGCGGTCAGCTATGGGATTCATTCAGAGGTCTCCATTTTTCCATGAACAGGTTTTCTGTTCCAGGATCCCATCCTGATTACATTTTGCTGCCAGGTCTCCTCAGGCTGCTCCTGCTTGTGACCAAGTCTGAACAGAACAGGCACATCTTATTTGTTATCTGGTAGAGCAGCCCTCAGTTTCAGTTTGTCTTCTGTTTTTTTACTATGAAATCGAGGTTGTGCATTTTGTGGCCAGAGTGATACACAGTATTAATGCATGTAGGCCAACTTTTAAAAACTACTGTATATACCTGGATAAACTGTAATCCAGTACTAAGATTACTTATTTGAAAGCATAACTTTATTTAGATTAGTCATCTCAAATGCATGGATGGACTCAGATTAGTCACCATGTTACATAAAATTTCTCTAGCTTTGGGGCTGGAGAGAAGGCTCAGTGGTTAAGAGTACTCGCTGCACTTGCTGAGGACCCAGGTTTGGATTCCAGCACCCACATGGCAGCACATATCAGTACCTCCAGTTCAAGAGGATCTGATGCCTCTTCTGACCCTCTTAGGCTCCTGTCTCCAGGTGTGTACAGAATACAGTTAGATGGGGGAGACACAAACACACACACACACACACACACACACACACACACACACACACACACAATTTTTCTCCTAGCTACTGGGTGAGGGAGGAGTTCTCAGAGAATTAAGTTTCAAGTATCTAAGTCACAACTATGATCATCTTTTTGTAGTCTCTCTTTATTTGGATAGTTATACCAGACTTATATCATCCAAGTCAATGTTCATTTAGACACTTGGATGAAAAATCTAAAGGAGGTAAAACATAAACATACCTAGTCCATGGAGGCAGCAGCTACACTAAACAGACATTGTCAAAGATGAGAAGCAGTATTTTATTCTAGTGCTTCTGTAGGCAAGAACTTAAGTTTCTTTGTAATTCCCTAAAATACTAATGACTTCCTGCTCCCAGACTTTTAAACATTTGTATTTACTGGAGGACACAACAGAGAGCCTGTTAGTAACTCCCATGGCACTTATTCAACCTGTTCAGGTGCACTGTATGCAGCGCTGTCTCGCACTGACCATCCTGTACCATCCTGTGGGCTCTATCTTCTCTAAGACATCCTGACAACTCCAGGGGGAGATGCCTTTATATTTCTCCCACAAAAGTACCCAGCACAACTTGGAGGCATTAATAATCTCGACAAAGGAAGAGTCAAAGCTTTATCATCACACAGGAAAAGATCTAGGTGAAGAGGGTATTTTCACCCCAAAAAGAGTAAAATAGAAAACTTCAGAAGTGTAGAAAGCCAAAACAATATAAAGGAGCATTAAATATTTTAAATTTGAGGTATTTTCCCCTAAATGGTGGCTTTCTGGAGGGTACCTGCTTCTGTAACATCACCTGTAATTTTCAAATACACTACAAAGTTTCCCAGAATCTTCAAAGTTAAATGTCACAACTTAACCTTTGAGTATATATCTAGCATAATGCCAAATAGTAGGTAAAAGGACTGAAAATCACATTTATGGTGAATTGAACAATATAATAAGCCTTTACTTCTGCCACAACACAGCTAAATTTTTACCTTAAACTAAGAGTGGTAGAGTGTGCTTGTAATCTTAGCACTTGGGAGGTAGGGGTTAGAGGTCATCCTCAGTTACATGGAGAGTTCAAGGCCATGTAGGACTACATGACCCTGTCTCAACAAAAGAGAAAAAAAGATCAACATCAAAAGAAAAAATTTCTTCTAATGATCTTCAGGGAATCATTCTAAAAATGACAGTGTAATAGTTTAAATAGTTCTCTTTCTCTCTCTCCTTCTTTCTCTCTTTTCCTTCCTTACCTCTTTCTTCTTTCTTTTTCCCTTCTTCTTCCTCTTCTTCTTCTTCTTCTTCTTCTTCTTCTTCTTCTTCTTCTTCTTCTTCTTCTTCTTTCTCTCTCTCTCTCTCTCTCTTTCTTCTCTCTCTCTCTCTCTCTCTCTCTCTCTCTCTCTCTCTCTCTCTCT